>NW_006239290.1:160915-187263 GCF_000226075.1 Solanum tuberosum | reverse complement strand
TATTAAAGTCAGATTCATATAAATATTATTCACATTTCGTACAAGTTTCACCCAAACAAAAGTTTCAAAACAACAATAAGCATAATGTGATATTTTTAGCAAAAAAATCACTGATTTGAATAATGTGAAAATAAATTAAATATAATACTTACCCTAACAATTTTTTTGCCTTTTTTGGATATTGGGATTTCTAATTTTTTTTTTTGTTGTTCTTCTTGTTGATGGTTTTGAAGATTGAACTACTTCTACATTTGTTGTTTTTTTCCATTTTTCCTTTTTTATTTCAATAACAAAATCAGAATTCGAATCAAAAAGGGTTTCTACAATTTTCCCCTTCCTCTTCTTTCCCTTTTGATTTGCCGAACTCACCCTTTTCTTTGCTTCGTTTTTTTTCTCCTTTTTATCCTTCGATTGAGAGGAACCACACTTTGCAGGAATTTCAACATTTTTTTGGCAGTGGGGTTTGAGTCAATATGTTGAATGTTGGAGCATGTACTTCATCTGTAGAAGTTCCTTCAACTAATCGAGGACTCTTTCGAGGCGTTACAATCATTTTCTTCGACATGATGATGATGAGAAATGGAACGGGAGGGATGGTTTTGAAGTTGGGGTAGTGAGAAAGATGAGAGAGACGATTGTGAATGTGGGGTAGTGGGGTGGTGAGAAAGATGGGAAGGGACGATTACTGTAGTATTGGATAGGCGTGGGGGGTGGGGGTGGGATTAATGTGAATGGGAGGTTTGGAATGTAACAGTAATCAAGGAACTCTAATCAATGTAAATCCCTAAATTTGTGTAACTGATAATTTATGTTTTAAAAAAGGAACTGCAATCAAATTAATTAACTATTAATAATTAATAATATAAAAATATAAAGAGATTAATCATTTATTAAATTAAATTTTAATTAATTTTTAAATAAAGTTAAATTTAATTGATATGTTATAACCCGTAAATAAACTGTTATAAGTAAGAATATTTTCAAAGTATGTTTAAAACCCGTAATATTATCTCTTAAATGTGTATATGGTGTGATTTTTCCTTCAAAATACCTTGACACCATAATCTTTCATCGATCACCAATAACTTAAAAGTGCACTTCTCCTGATGATACACGTTAGAATAAGCACAAAGCATTCCTTTCAATTCTGAAATGTCAATATCAATGCTGCTCAAGTAAATATATTTGATCCAACAATTGTATCTCTCCAAACATTTTACAGAAAATATTAAATAAAACCACAAAATAGTTTCTTGAAGTAGCAAGCCAATGAAATGCCTCATGTATAAATGTCAACAAATGCATAACAAGCACCATATTGTGATAGCCACAATGATGTTGATCATGAATTGAGAACCAATTTCAACGTGAGAATTTACTAGATACGTATTATAGTGGGTAAAAGTTCTATATTATAGTAAGTCAAAACTCAATTCCAAATAAGAAAATTCCTTTTGTGAAAATTTTGGAGTGGGAAGAATAATTAATTCTCCCGTGAAGGATTGGGTGACGTCATTCCTAAGGCTAAAACCTTACACATTGAATAGAAAAAAAATATAATTAGAAGAAGTAATTGTTTGATTTATGAAGAAGCCTAAATTAAATAAGAACATGAATAAGTGACAGAATATCAATAATGAAATGAAAAAAATTGGGATTCCGTACATGAGGTGAACTAAAATGAATTTATTTTAATGGAACTTACCGCTAATTTAATTATTAGAGGCGAAGTCATAACTTAAAGTGTATAAATGTTGTTTTTTAGACGAAATCCGCATTGGAAGGTGGCTTTATAAGGTTACATTATTTACTTTATATGGTATATATGTGGCATGCTTCGTTAAATCATCGACAACAATGATATTTCTATTTGGAGAGAGATTTGAGAGAAAATTCAAGCGATTTAAGAAAAAGGAATCGGATAAAACTTTAAAGATATAAAATAGTTTTTACTTAATATAATAATGACGAGATTGTTTTAATAGAAAATTTTAGTTAGTAAATTATGTGTATCTAATAATAAAAAGGGAATAATATTAGAAGCTTTCGATTCGTTAATTGGCTTATAAATATATAATGAGACCATTTTTATTATAAAAGCATCAGACCTAGGTAAATTTACTATACATGATTAAAAGACATACTGCCACAACTAGTTGATAGTAATTGATCTTTTGAGTTGATTATAATTTGAAAATGAAATAATCTTTCCCTAGGAACATGAAATAAATAAACTTTTGATAAATATTATTTGAAACAAAAAGAAATGCAATCGATAAATAAACTAATGAAAACAAGAGATTGTAATATGATAACCGAAAAATGGGAAATTGTTTCAATCATACATAAGCAAATACTAAGTTATAAGTAACCTTGGAGAGATCAAACTCTCTGTGAAAGCGAATCCGTTCTGAAAGTTACCTCGAGGCAATAATGTAAAAGGTCCTCTTTGTGTCCTAAATGAATTTCCCTCGCCTTCCTCGCCTTCAAAATGTTCGCACCAGATTAACACTTCACCATCTGGAAATTTATATTTCGGGGAGGCTATAATAATATCAGGATCTACTATAGATATTACTTCATTCCAAGAGTCCTTGAGACCATAATCTTTCAACACCCATAACTTAAAAGTACGCTTCCTTTGATAATACCCGTTAGTATAAGCACAAAGCATGCCTCCCAATTCCGAAACGCCAATATGACCGTTGGCCAACCACATTTTCTCTGGCAATGGTATGATCTCTCCAAACACTTCATGGGAAATATTAAATGAAACCACAAAACAAGTATCACGTGACATAGCAACCCAATGAAATGCCCCGTGTATAATTGTCAAAGAATGGATACCATACAACCTACTGAGAATTTTACGAGGATATGCATCTATTTTTCTCCAATAACCACTTTTTAGTGAGAGAATTTCACCAGGTACATCTTTGCAATATTCGTTCCAACCTTTGGGAATCCTAAGGATCTTATAATCATCATTAGCCGAGTCAAAACTCATTCCATAACAAGTAGAATATTCCTCCACTGATGAAAATTTTGAAGTGGGAAGTTCAATTGATTCTCCAGTGGAGGGGTTCCATAGCAAAAATGAGTAACGTCTTGGATTATTTTCATAAACCTTGATAATTACTAAACCATCGCAACAACAATAGACATCACAATATTGTGGTTTAAGATTTGAAGGGAAATCCAGTTCCCGTACCCCAACCTGTTGATCCGACGATAGAGGATAACAAGATATGGAACATCTATCTTCCAAAAGGAGACATGTGTAAAAGAGAAACTTTTGGGAATTTTGGTCATTCTTTGCACGATTAAGATGTTGCTTCCTAAATATCGGGTCATCGATTAATGTTTTCAAATATTTTGATACACACTTGAATCGAAGAAGAGATCGCACTGGTAACCTGCTGAGAATGTCCGTTAGTGTTTCTTCTTGAAAATGAACCTGCATGGCCAAGATAGGACAAAAATGTGCTATCAGAAATTTGTTTTCCAAAAATTCAAATGTTATATGATCAACCAAGAGTTTAGAAAGGATTAACC
This sequence comes from Solanum tuberosum, assembly GCF_000226075.1. Classification (NCBI taxonomy): domain Eukaryota; kingdom Viridiplantae; phylum Streptophyta; class Magnoliopsida; order Solanales; family Solanaceae; genus Solanum; species Solanum tuberosum. Next base: position 183,708 of record NW_006239290.1, on the reverse strand, counting down.
GGAATTTTTATTTTATTTCTTCTATCTACTATAAGCAAACAAATGGAGTAACAATATTTAGAAAATTTCAAGTGGAGAACTTACCTGATTCATATCAACAATTTTCATTAATTTTGTTTTTTCTGACAACTCCACAACTCTTTGTCCTGCATCTAAGATCGTATGAAACTAACTCAAGAAATTATCGTTATTAAGAAATTAATACACTCAACAGAAAGAAATAGATATATATACCTTCAGAAATTTGATTAGAAAGAACTGATTTGTTCTTTTCTTGACAATTTGACATTTTTAGAGTTTTAATTTGAATGCTAGAGTTTTTCTTCTTGTATACTACTAGGATGAATGTTGGGCTTATTTATAAGATGATTTTATTAATTTTGAGGAAAACCATAAATATGATTTTATTTATTTTGGAAAAAACATAAATATGATTTTTTTAGTAATACAATTACTACCCAACTAAAATATCTTAATAGGACATGATTTCTCTTGTCCTAAGATGTAAAAAGAGGCCAGGTTCAATGTCCTCTTTCAATTGGTTGTTTATAAGATGATTTTATTTATTTTTGTGAAAAACATAAATATGACTTTATTTATTTTCCTTAAAAATTATCAATTTTATTTCTTTTTGGGAAAAAACATAAATATGGTTTGATTTACTTTCCATAAGGTTGGTCTTCAAAATTTAAAACTACAGTCATCAATTCAATAATACATTATCCAAATCAAACTACAACATTTATAGAACTAAATTTAAAAATAATATCCAAGTAAGAAGAATATTCAATATAAAATTATAGTATTTAAATAACGATCCGCCTTGAATACTTTTCTGTAGTTTAAATGTAATAGTATAGTTGTTTTGTTTTGAAAAGATAATTGGATCAAAATCTTAATAGGACAACATTTTTCTTGTTCCAAGATGTAAAAGGAGGTCAGGTTCAAATGTCCCCTTTCAGTTGGTTGTTAAAAATCTAATTATAAAAAATAAACTCAATAAGCAAAATTAAATAAAATATTTAATTAAAAACTACAATATTCAAACCAAAAGTAGTATCATATTTAAATAAAAACTAGAATATTCAAATCCTAACACTTCTCTAATAAAAGAAATGACTCATGTTCTTTCCTAGAGAATATGAAATAAGAAAGCTATTGTAAATACAATTTGAATTAATCTAAAAGATAGATAAATTAATAACAATCAACTATTGTAATATTATACTTAGAAAATGAAAAAAAAATGTCTCGATCATACATAAATATATATCAAATAAGTTTTATTTTTATATCAAATAAGTAATTTTGGAGAGATTGAGCTTTCTGTAAAAGTGAATACATTCTGACTGAGACTCCGAGGCAATAAGGTAACGGGTCCTCTCTTTCTCCAATATGCATAGTCCATGTGTTGATGATGTATGCACTAGGATAACACTTTCCCATTTGCAAATAGTACGAGTGTAATAATATCGAGATATGCTATGAAAAATATAGCATCCTAAGATTCTTTGACACCATAATCTTTCATCACCCATAACTTAGAAGTGTGTTTCCCGTGATGATACACATTAGAATAAGAACAAAGCATTCCTTCCAATTTTGAAATGCCAATATCAATGTTGCTCAAGCAAATATATTTGATCCGACAATTGTATCTCTCCATACATTTTATAGGAAATATTAAATAAAACCACAAAATAGTTTCTTGAAGTAGCAAGCCAATTAAATGCCCCATGTATAAATGTCAATGAATGCATAACAAGCACCATATTGTGATAGCCACAGTGATGTTGATCAATATTTCTCCGAGAACCACTTTTCAACATGAGAATTTCACTAGATACGTATTAGAGTGGGTAAAAGTTCTATATTGGTTGAGGAATGGACTGATGGTATGCTTATATGGATTTGGACAATCCTTTCCTCATGAATTAGCTTTTACGGTTGAGTTAGACTCGGATGCCGTATTCTTTCTATGATATCAGAGCTAGGTTTATTTCCGTTTGGGCTCCTGGTCCACACTCCAGTTGGCCTGGGCGTGAAAGGGGTGTTAGAGTGAGAAAAAATTCCACATTAGTTGAGAAATGGACTGATGGTCTGCTCATATGTACTTGAACAATTCTCCCCTCATGAGCCTGCGTTTGGGGTAGAGTTAGGCTCAGGTGCCATATCATTAGAATACGTACTTTGAGACCTTTATTTCTGTCCTGGGGAATCTCTAGGATCTTATAATCACCACTAGTTGAATCAAAACTCATTCTCAGATTAAAAATAAATAAATCAATTCACTTAAAATTTTGGAATGGGAAGTACAATTAATTTTCCCTTGCAGTTATTCCATAGTACAAGTGAGTTTGGTTCAAAAAATCAACATAAACCCTAATAATACCCAGTCCATCACAATAATAATAGACATTGCAATAACGTGGTTCAGATTTAAAAGGCAATCTAGTTTCTGTACAATATCCTCAATCAGTTGATCCAACGATAACTGATAAATAAATATGGAAAATATACCATCTCGAGGGCTGAATATTAATTAACCAATGGCCGTAATGACTTTAACACTCTTTGTTAATATTCATATTTATTATCGCCAAAAATTATTTTTGTTATAATATCTTAACACTTTTTTTAAGAGATATATAAAAGAATTGACAGAAAATTCTGCATTTGGCCTATTACATGCTTTATCTAACTACACAAAGTCGATTTTATTATCATTACAAAATTCTTTACATATTTTTTTCCTAAAGTTAGATTAAACAGTGATGACAATCAATGAAAAATTAAATGTGTATTTCTATGTTATATGTGTGAAAGTAGCCAGGGCTATTTCTTTCTTTTATATAGATAGATAGATAATAAAAATATTTACGTGAGATCTCATTCAAAGTCACATTTTTTTAATATCATTTCTCGTGATTGACCATATTAATAATTTAATTGAGAAACTACAATTAGAAAAATTTCAATGAAGCTGAACTACGTGATACTATACTTCGAAAAAGAAAATTGGCTTTAATTTTTACTTGATATAATAGTGATAAGAAATTGTTAAAATAGAAAATTTTAGTTAGTGAATTTTGTGTATATAATAATAAAAAGGGAATAATATTAGAAGCTTTCGATTCGTTAATTGGCCTATAAATATATGATGAGACCATTTTATTATAAAAGCATCAGACTTAAGTAAATTTACTATACATCAAATCTTTTGAGTTGATTATAATTTGAAAATGAAATGAACTTTACGTAGGAACATGAAATAAATAACTTTTTGATAAATATTATTTGAAACAAAAAGATATGCAATCGATAGATAAACTAATAAAAACAAGAGATTGTAATATGATAACCGAAAAATGGGAAATGTTTCAATCATACATAAGCAAATACTAAGTTATAAGTAACCTTGGAGAGATCAAGCTCTCTGTGAAAGTGAATCCATTCCGAATGTAACCTCGAGGCAATAATGTAAAAGGTCCTCTTTGTGTCCTAAATGAATTTTCCTCACCTTCAAAATGTTTGCACCAGATTAACACTTCACCATCTGCAAATCTATATTTCGGGGAGGCTATAATAATATTAGGATCTACTATAGATATAACTTCATTCCAAGAGTCCTTGAGACCATAATCTTTCAATATCCATAACTTAAAAGTACGCTTTCGTTGATAATATTCGGTAGTATAAGCACAAAGCATGTCTCCCAATTCCAAAACACCAATATTAATGTTGTACAACCACATTTTCTCTGGCAATGGTATGATCTCTCCAAACATTTCATGGGAAATATTAAATGAAACCACAAAACAAGCATTATATGACATAGCAACCCAATGAAATGCCCCGTGTATAATTGCCAAGGAATGGATACCATAAAACATACTGTGAATGTTATTACGAGGACATGCATCTATTTTTCTCCAATAACCACTTTTTAGCGAGAGAATTTCACTAGGTACTCTGCAATATTTACTCCAGGCACTAGGAATCCTAAGGATCTTATAATCATCATTAGTTGAATCAAAACTCATTCCATAACAACAAAATTCCTCCACTGAAAATTCTGAAGTGGGAAGTTCAATTGATTCTCCCGTGAAGGGATTCCATAGCAAAAGTGAGTAACGTCGTGGAATATGTCCATAAACCTTGATAATTACCAAGCCATCACAACAATAATAGATATTGCTATATTCTGGTTTAAGATTTGAAGGGAAATCCAGTTTCCTTACATCCCCAACTTGTTGATCGGACGATATAGGACAACAACATATGGAATATGTATCATCATCCAGAGAGGGACCTTTGTAAAAGAGAAAGTTTTGGGAATTTTGGTCATTCTTGGCACGATTTAGATGTTGCTTCTTAAATATCGGGTCATCGATCAATGTTTTCAAATATTTTGATACACATTTAAACCGAAGAAGAGACCGCACAGATAACCTACTGAGAATGTCCGTAAGTGTTTCTTCTTGAAAATGAACCTGCATGGCCAAGATAGGACAAGAATGTGCTATCATAAATTTGTTTTTCAAGAATTCAAATGTTATACAATCAACCAAGAGTTTAGAAAAGATAAATTGAATTTTTAAAATTTATTTCTTCTATCTACTATTAAGCAAACAAATGGTAGTAACAATATTTAGAAAATTTTCAAGTGGAGAAAAATTCCTAGCCCTTGTAGTTGTAACAAGAGAGAGCAACATATAATCAACAAATATCCACTAAATGAACTTACCTGATTCATATTAACAATATTCATCAACTCTTCTTTTTCTGACAACTCCATAACTCTTTGTCCTGCATCTAAGATCGTATGAAACTGACTCAAGATACTATCGTTGTTAAGAAATTAATACACGCAACATAAAGAAATAGATATATACCTTCAGGAATTTGATTAGAATGAATTGATTTGTTCTTTTGTTGACGATTTGCCATCTTAAGAGTTTTAATTTGAATGCTAGAGTTTTTCTTCTTGTATACTACTAGGATGAATGCTGGGCTTATTTATAAGATGATTTTATTAATTTTGGGGAAAACCATAAACATGATTTTATTTATTTTGGAAAAAACATAAATATGATTTTATTTAGTAATCCTATTAATATCCAACTAAAATCTCTTAATAGGACATGATTTCTCTTGTCCTAAGATGTAAAAAGAGGTCAGGTTCAATGTCCCCTTTCAATTGATTGTTTATAGGGTGATTTTATTTATTTTTGGGAAAACCATAAATATGATTTTATTTATTTTCCTTAAAAAATTATCAATTTTATTAAATTTTGGGAAAAAACATAAATATGGTTTGATTTACTTTCCATAAGGTTTATCTTCAAAATTTAAAACTACAGTCATCAATTCAATAATACATTATCCAAATCAAACTATAACATTTATACTTTTCTGTAGTTTAAATGTAATAACATAGTTATTTTGTTTTGAAAAGATAATTGGATCAGAATCTTAATAGGATAACATTTCTCTTGTCCCAAGATGTAAAAGGAGGCCAGACGCCTTTCAATTGGTTGTTAAAAAATTAAATAAAAAATATAAACTCAATAAGCAAAATAAAATAAAATATTTAATTAAAAACTACAATATTCAAACTCAAAGTACTATCATATTTAAGTAAAAACTAGAATATTCAAATCCTAACACTTCTCTAATAAAAGAAATGACTCGTGTTCTTTCCCAGAGAACATGAAAATGAGAAAGCTATGGTAAATACAATTTGAATTAATCTAAAAGATAGATAAAGTAATAACAATCAAATATTGTAATATTATACTCAGTAAATGAAAAAAATATATCGATCATATATAAATAAATATCAAATAAGTAATTTTGGAGAGATTGAGCTTTCTGTAAAGGTGAATTCATTTTGATCCGACAACTGTATCTCTCCAAACATTTTACAGAAAATATTAAATAAAACCACAAAATAGTTTCTTGAAGTAGCAAGCCAATGAAATGCCTCATGTATAAATGTCAACGAATGCATAACAAGCAGCATATTGTGATAGCCACAATGATGTTGATCATGAATTGAGAACCAATTTTCAACGTGCGAATTTTACTAGATACGTATTATAGTGGGTAAAAGTTCTATATTATAGTAAGTCAAAACTCAATTCCAAATAAGAAAATTCCTTTTGTGAAAATTTTGGAGTGGGAAGAATAATTAATTCTCCCGTGAAGGATTGGGTGACGTCATTCCTAAGGCTAAAACCTTACACATTCAATAGAAAAAAAAATATAATTAGAAGAAGTAATTGTTTGATTTATGAAGAAGCCTAAATTAAATAAGAACATGAACAAGTGACAGAATATCAATAATGAAATGAAAAAAATTGGGATTCCGTACATGAGGTGAACTAAAATGAATTTATTTTAATGGAACTTACCGCTAATTTAATTATTAGAGGCGAAGTCATAACTTAAAGAGAACTTACCACTAATTTAATTATTAGAGGCAAAGTCATAACTTAAAGTGTATAAATGCTGTTTTTTTAGACGAAATCCACATTGGAAGGTGGATTTATAAGGTTACATTATTTACTTTATATGGTATATATATATATGTGGCATGCTTCGTTAAATCATCTACAAAAATGATATTCCTATTTGGAGAGATATTTTAAGAGAAGATTCAAGCAATTTAAGAAAAAGGAATCGGATAAAACTTTAAAGATATAAAATAGTTTTTACTTAATATAATAATGACAAGAGATTGTTTAAATAGAAAATTTTAGTTAGTAAATTCTGTGTATCTAATAATAAAAAGGGAATAATATTAGAAGCTTTCGATTCGTTAATTGGCTTATAAATATATAATGAGACCATTTTTATTATAAAAGCATCAGAACTAGGTAAATTTACTATACATGATTAAAAAACATACTGCCACAACTAGTTGATGGTAATTGATCTTTTGAGTTGATTGTAATTTGAAAATGAAGTAATCTTTCCCTAGGAACATGAAATAAATAAACTTTTGATAAATATTATTTGAAACAAAAAGAAATGCAATCGATAAATAAACTAATGAAAACAAGAGATTGTAATATGATAACCGAAAAATGGGAAAATGTTTCAATCATACATAAGCAAATACTAAGTTATAAGTAACCTTGGAGAGATCAAGCTCTCTGTGAAAGCGAATCCGTTCTGAAAGTTACCTCGAGGCAATAATGTAAAAGGTCCTCTTTGTGTCCTAAATGAATTTCCCTCGCCTTCCTCGCCTTCAAAATGTTCGCACCAGATTAACACTTCACCATCTGGAAATTTATATTTCGGGGAGGCTATAATAATATCAGGATCTACTATAGATATTACTTCATTCCAAGAGTCCTTGAGACCATAATCTTTCAACACCCATAACTTAAAAGTACGCTTCCTTTGATAATACCCGTTAGTATAAGCACAAAGCATGCCTCCCAATTCCGAAACGCCAATATGACCGTTGGCCAACCACATTTTCTCTGGCAATGGTATGATCTCTCCAAACACTTCATGGGAAATATTAAATGAAACCACAAAACAAGTATCACGTGACATAGCAACCCAATGAAATGCCCCGTGTATAATTGTCAAAGAATGGATACCATACAACCTACTGAGAATTTTACGAGGATATGCATCTATTTTTCTCCAATAACCACTTTTTAGCGAGAGAATTTCACCAGGTACATCTCTGCAATATTCGTTCCAGCCTTTGGGAATCCTAAGGATCTTATAATCATCATTAGCCGAGTCAAAACTCATTCCATAACAAGTAGAATATTCCTCCACTGGTGAAAATTTTGAACTGGGAAGTTCAATTGATTCTCCAGTAGAGGGGTTCCATAGCAAAAATGAGTAACGTCCTGGATTATTTTCATAAACCTTGATAATTACCAAACCATCGCAACAACAATAGACATCACAATATTGTGGTTTAAGATTTGAAGGGAAATCCAGTTCCCGTACCCCAACCTGTTGATCCGACGATAGAGGATAACAAGATATGGAACATCTATCTTCCAAAAGGAGACATGTGTAAAAGAGAAACTTTTGGGAATTTTGGTCATTCTTTGCACGATTAAGATGTTGCTTCCTAAATATCGGGTCATCGATCAACGTTTTCAAATATTTTGATACACACTTGAATTGAAGAAGAGATCGCACTGGTAACCTGTTGAGAATGTCCGTTAGTGTTTCTTCTTGAAAATGAACCTGCATGGCCAAGATAGGACAAAAATGTGCTATCAGAAATTTGTTTTCCAAAAATTCAAATGTTATATGATCAACCAAGAGTTTAGAAAGGATTAACCGGAATTTTTATTTTATTTCTTCTATCTACTATAAGCAAACAAATGGAGTAACAATATTTAGAAAATTTCAAGTGGAGAACTTACCTGATTCATATCAACAATTTTCATTAATTTTGTTTTTTCTGACAACTCCACAACTCTTTGTCCTGCATCTAAGATCGTATGAAACTGACTCAAGAAATTATCGTTATTAAGAAATTAATACACTCAACAGAAAGAAATAGATATATATACCTTCAGAAATTTGATTAGAAAGAACTGATTTGTTCTTTTCTTGACAATTTGACATTTTTAGAGTTTTAATTTGAATGCTAGAGTTTTTCTTCTTGTATACTACTAGGATGAATGTTGGGCTTATTTATAAGATGATTTTATTAATTTTGAGGAAAACCATAAATATGATTTTATTTATTTTGGAAAAAACATAAATATGATTTTTTTAGTAATACAATTAATACCCAACTAAAATATCTTAATAGGACATGATTTCTCTTGTCCTAAGATGTAAAAAGAGGCCAGGTTCAATGTCCTCTTTCAATTGGTTGTTTATAAGATGATTTTATTTATTTTTGTGAAAAACATAAATATGACTTTATTTATTTTCCTTAAAAATTATCAATTTTATTTCTTTTTGGGAAAAAACATAAATATGGTTTGATTTACTTTCCATAAGGTTGGTCTTCAAAATTTAAAACTACAGTCATCAATTCAATAATACATTATCCAAATCAAACTACAACATTTATAGAATTAAATTTAAAAATAATATCCAACTAAGAAGAATATTCAATGTAAAATTATAGTATATAAATAACGATCCACCTTGAATACTTTTCTGTAGTTTAAATGTAATATAGTTGTTTTGTTTTGAAAAGATAATTGGATCAAAATCTTAATAGGACAACATTTCTCTTGTTCCAAGATGTAAAAGGAGGTCAGGTTCAAATGTCCCCTTTCAGTTGGTTGTTAAAAAACTAATTATAAAAAATAAACTCAATAAGCAAACTAAAATAAAATATTTAATTAAAAACTACAATATTCAAACCAAAAGTACTATCATAATTAAGTAAAAACTAGAATATTCAAATCCAAACACTTTTCTAATAAAAGAAATGATTCATCTTCTTTCCCTGAAAACATGAAATAAGAAAGGTATGGTAAATACAATTTGAATTAATCTAAAAGATAGATAAATTAATAACAATCAAATATTGTAATATTATACTTAGAAAATGAAAAGAATGTCTCGATTATACATAAATAAATATCAAATAAATAGAGCTTTCTATAAAAGCGAATATATTTTGACTGAGACTCCGAGGCAATAAGGTAACGGATCCTCTCTGTCTTCAATATGCATTATCCATGCGTCGATGATGTATGCACTAGGATAACACTTTCTCATTTGCCAATAGTATGAGGGTAATAATATCGAAATCTGCTATGAAAAATATTGCATTCCAAAATACCTTGACACCATAATCTTTCATCACCCATAATTTAGAAATGTGTTTCCCGTGATGATACACATTAGAATAAGAACAAAGCATTACTTCCAATTTTGAAATGCCAATATCAATGTTGCTCAAGCAAATATATTTGATCCAACAATTGTATCTCTCCATACATTTTATAAGAAATATTAAATAAAACCACAAAATAGTTTCTTTAAGTAGCAAGCCAATGAAATGCCCCATGTATAAATGTCAACGAATGCATAACAAGCAGCATATTGTGATAGCCACAATGATGTTGATCATGAATTGAGAACCAATTTTCAACGTGAGAATTTTACTAGATACGTTTAATAGTGGGTAAAAGTTTCACATTGGTCGGAGAATTGACTGATGGTATGCTTATATGGACTTGGACAATCCTTTTCTCATGAACTAGCTTTTGGGGTTGAGTTGAGCTCAGATGTCATATCTTTAAGTGATATCAGAGTCAAGTTCATTCCCGTTTGGGCTCCTGGTCCACGTTTCAGTTGGCCTAGGCGTGAAGGGGGTGTTAGAGTGGGTAAAAGTTCCACATTGGTTGTGGAATGGACTGGTGGTCTGCTTATATGGACTTGAACAATCTTCCCCTCATGAGCTAACTTTTGAGGTAGAGTTAGGTTCTGGTATCATATCTTTACAATACATACTTTGGGACCTTTATTTCTGTCCTGGGGAATCTTGAGGATCTTATAATCACCACTAGTTGAATCAAAACTCATTCTCAAATTAAAAATAATAATCTCTTCACTTAAAATTTTGGAATGGGAAGTACAATTAATTTTCCTATGCAGTTATTCCATAGTAAAAGTGAGTTTGGTTCAAAAAATCTACATAAAACCTGATAGTTATACCCAGTCCATCACAATAATAATAGACATTGCAATCTCATGATTCAAGACTTAAAAGGCAATCTAGTTTCCGTATATCCTCAACTAGTTGATCCAACGATAAATGATAAATAGATATGGAAAATTTACCATCCCGAGGGTTGAATATTAATTAACTAGACCGTAAAGACTTTAATACTCTTTGTTAATATTCATATTTATTACTGCTAAATATTTTTTTTGAAGAGATATATAAAAGAATTGACAGGAAATTCTGCGTTTGGCCTAAGATGTAAAAAAATGTTAGGTTCAATGTCTCCTTCGAATTGATTGTTTATAAGATGATTTCATTTATTTTTGGGAAAACATTAATATGATTTTATATATTTTCCTTAAAATTCATTTTCGAAATTTAAAATTACAATCATCAATTTTATGTATTTTGGGAAAAACATAAATATGATTTTATTTATTTTCCTTAAAATTCGTCTTACAAATTGAAAAATACACTCATCAATTCAATAATACATTATCCAAATCAAACTACAACAATTATAGAATTAAATTTAAAAATAATATCCAATTAAGAAGAATATTCAATGTAAAGTTATAGTATATAAATAACGATCCACCCTGAATACTTTTTTGTAGTTTAAATGCGATAGTATAATTGTTTTGTTTTGAAAAGATCATTTGATCAGAATCTTAATAAGACAACATTTTTCTTGTCCTCTTCCAATTGGTTGTTAAAAAATCAATTAAAAAAATTAACTCAATAAGCAAAATAACTATGCTTTCTTACATGCTTCTTTTTGTTGCTGCGTTATTGCATCGAAAAAATATCTGCATTCCTAGCTGCATTTGCAAAATAATAATCCAACATATCCTCTTCCTCGAAGATACCATTATCATCATCTAAGTTGGTAAATTTATTTGGGGACAAAATAATAATCCAACTTGTAGTTGCAGTATAGAAAAAAGAAAAAAAAAAACTCCCTCTTCTTTGTTTTTTGATTGCTGAGTTTCCTCCTTATGCATGAGACTTGAAGACCATAGAGTAACAAAGTAGAGGAAGAACAACTATGCCTCAACAGCGGCTCAGTCCCAAACAAATTGAGGTCGCAAAAATAACATTAATCTATACTTAATTAAATTAATAATTATTACATCAGAGGGGCCAAATTTCATGCCCTAGACATAATCCAATAACTATAAGATGATCAAGAGAAATGATCTTCCCAACGGACGAAATGAAAAAATGAACTGTTCCTAAGAAACTTATAAGCTTTGACAGAATAAGTCATTCTGCAGCTTTAGTCCATATGAAATGCATACATGAAAAAGGTATGTGTGGTATTTTCGTCACTCTTTAACGCAGAAGAATGTAAAAGTAGAACTCTGTCTTGAAGATTGATATACAGCTTTAAGAACCTAGAACAATAAGCGGGTAAGCGTCAGAAACGGGAAATCTGACTCTAGAAGAACATGTTTCGTATTGGATTGAATAACTTACTAGTGCTTCCCATCATGGAATTGTGCATTTTTTGAAGACTTGAAAGTTTCTAAAAATTGTTTTCCCTTATGCAGTTCTTGTTTCTGCCTAGACTTGTCCCATTTGTGCTCTGCAGCCAGTATCTCTATTATTCGTGGCAGTGCACGTTGTGCAGCATCAGTGTCAAGGAAGGCAAGACGACATCTTCTAGCTACAAAATCTACAGCGGATTCACAGTATTCTTCCCGAGCACAGTATGCAACCTCAGCTTCCAAGAAAGGGTATCCATGAGCCAGTCGTTTTCCCAGATTTTCGTTCTGCAATTCAGATAAATCAAATTAAGCTTGGAAACTCATAGTAGACATGAAAATGCCAGAAAATAACTACCTCACTAAATGAATTTGAAGTGAAGATTAAAGAGCTAATTGAACAACTTTGAGATAAACTACTTAGAAAAAACTTCTTTTGGCAAAAAAATATGAAAATAGAAAACTGTGTTTGAAGATTTCTGAGCAATGTGAGTGTAGAGAAGAAACTTTTCTTTGGGACACAAACCACAGGTTTTTTAGAAAGGTAAGCATTCAAAGCACATTATCATAAAACAGTTTTTTTTCAAATTTTTTTGCAATAACTTTTTGGAACAAGTTAAATGAACAAGTTCTCAGGAATTTATTTTTTCAAGGTTATAAAATATCTTCCATGATACACCTTGGAAAGATCCTGAAATCATATTGAGGGACTGAGACTTTGTGTACATTTTCGTAAAGTATTTTCAAAATGTGCTAGACAAATTATTGAGAAGGGTTTTTAAGCCAGCATGTTCAATCTATCTTGCATTTATCATGCATCCTATTCAACAAGTTCTGATTCATATTGACAGTACAGGCTTCTCAAATAGCAAAAGTTCTTACTCCAGAGTGTTACTCTTTCATAACATAGGAAGCTTTTATCAAAAATCAAAATCTACTCCTCATGCAAGTGTTAATGAGAATGAATGTTGATTCAAAGTTGAGATGCTCCTCTAAAATAATGAATTTCAAGTTCAGAGTGACTCAGATATTCCTCCTCAAATCCACATTCATGAATAGACACATCCCTGATTCCATTCTTGGAGACCCGTACATATCAGTCAATGACAATAGAAATACTTGGTTCTTTATTGATTCCCAGAAACTGGCATTTCATGCAATCTACAATAACTAAGCAAAAAAAGATAGAAGAAGCTTGCAGATACCAGAAATTGCAAAAACTACTTTAAACAAGTGTCTAAATCAGCAAGCATGTTCTGCAGAATGCCTTTCTATTGTTTATTTTTGTTCTGTTCATGTATTATAGAGTAGATTGTATTAACAATGAGCTACCTTAAGAAGTACTTGACATAAAATGCATTAAGGTTAGTATAAAGACATATAGCCAAAGTACCAGAAGAAAAAGGAACAATTGGAACTAAGAAGGAAGCAAACCTGAGCAATAGCAGCCACTCGTTCAGCCAATGCACCATAAGCATGAGATAGATGTTTAGCGGCAGCTGTGTCCATTGCTCCTGGAACAACCTTCCCTGCATGAGACCTTTTCATGCGGACATATTGTTGAGCAAGTACCGTAAAAGATGCAGGATCCCATCCATCTGCACCTACGAGTTGAAGGTTGTATGTCAAGCATTTATTCCCTGGGTTCAATTTTCCAGATTTTATAGCCGCATCAACCGCATCTTCTGCCATGCTGAAATGAGACAACTTTAAAATGTTAATAAAGGAGACCAAAAAGCTTTGGAGATGAGACAAAACTTTAAAATGTTAATAAAGGAGACCAAAAAACTTTGGAGATGTTCCATTTTAAATTGTGTTTGTATTTAGAACCTTTTTTTTTTGTCTTTGCAATAAATGTATTTATTTGCATTTTTCCAGAAAACACTTGTGTTTCAGATTCAGTTTTTTGGAAAATGCTTTTGGTTGCCTTTTAGAAGTATAATTATACTTACAAAACTTTTTTTTGAGGGTTTCATATGGGTGGATATTTTTTATATAAAAATCAAATTGATATCATGGATTTTACAATTCACACCAATGTGTAAAAAACTATTATATTCAATAAAAAGTTTATTAAACCTACTAAACATCTTTCAATGTTACAAAATATATCTCCTAGTAGTGTCTTTTATTGAAGGAAAGAAACAAGTTTCCGAATTAAGAGGAGAAAAGATTATGGTTCAAATTGCAATTCACAAAAGCTGAAAAGAGGACACCCAAAGGAAAAAAGGTTGACCCACTGTTTCTGAAACAAAAAGCACCATCTCTGGTTCTTTTATACAAAGTAGCCCAAGCTTCTTTCCATATTCAACAGAATTGCACCTCTAAAAAACAACTTGGGGCTGCTTTCTGAACAAACGGGCCTCTTTTCCATATAGAAACACCTCCTCGTCTCACAAGACAACTAGCATTACCCATTAATTCAGATATTATAAGTTACCTTCTATACGTAGTCCATTTTCCACCAGTAATTGTTACCAAACCAGGATGATCTTCAGTGACAACATGATCTCTGGAGATGCTCGCCGTACTATTTGCCTTGGGATCAATTGCTAGAGGGCGGATACCACTCCAAGCAGATAGGACATCAGTACGACGTACCTAAATTTGAAATCTAACATCATTCTCCATAGACAAGAAGGACACTATAGGTGACATATAAAACAAGAAAAACATTTTAAACTGGAGTTTTGGTTGCCTTCGTGAAAATAGGGAAACTAAACAGTCAAATACAGGTTGTAGCCACCTTACAAATACTGAATGAAAAATAAGTAAACTGTTATAGTAATAACTGTGTATGACAAACATGCTCACTATATTGACAACTTCGATGCTGCTCACTAAACAAGAAATAAATCCATAGGCTACTGAGATATTAGATTCAAGTACCGAGCATCCCTGTGTACGTAGGAAATGTATCCCCCTTATCATCGAGAGTGTCACCACAGACATATCTACTAACAAGCAAAGCTCCTATGACTCACGAACAAAAGGATGGAGTTTTCTAACTGTCAAGAAGTTCATGATATGCCTTTTAAGTTCATGTCATTCACAAAGGCCTTTTTCTTCTCTCTTTTTTTGCTTTGACCTTCTCTGCCCCATCTCTGTCAATATTTTCCTAGGGTCAAACATTCTCCTCTTAAGATTTCTGGGTCCTCACACAATTTGTTGGCTACTATATCATAGGAGTTGTTGATATTAGTCACTAAGTTTTGCGTTAAAAGATTGTATTGACAACGCAAAAAGAAATATGAATAACAAGCCTACACATTACTCCAAGGGAGTTAAAGCTCAGCTTCCAGGAAGAAGTTTTGGAATCAAACAATAAAATCAAGAGACACCATCATCCACTGTTGTAAGTTGAAATGCTTTACCAGATGCGCACAAGTAAAGTTTGACCACAGCAGTAGTACTAATACCATCTCACAGTAGTACTGCAATCTACTTGTGAGATTAACAATTTGCCTCACATAAGAAAGAGCACATATATTTGTTTTATCAAATATGAATTTGGCAAGTCATTCTTTATGCAATATAGTTTAGATAACAAGAAGATTTTTCAACGTTATTACATAATCTACATCAAACATGTACAGTAAAAAAAGTCTACATATGGAACATGTTGGATAGCAGTTATGCAATACTAGACCCCTTATGGGAAATGGTCCATGATCTATTTATGCACTTGATACAATATACATCAAACTCTTGACTTCTTTTATAAGAACAATTTACATCGAACTCTGACTTAACTGATTGTTTAGTCAGTAATCCAATATATAACCTGGAAGCCACTAAATGGCTAAAAGATAGTATACTGAATATCTCCTACACATTTACTGGAATAGCTTAATAAATTTCACCTTAATCCAAAAACTTAAGAAATTTCAGCTTCTTTACATCGACTCCTTTCAATGAAAAAGCATAAAAACCAATTAAGGGATAATAGTTAGCTCAGCTAAAAGTGATAGAGAAATATGCTATTGATCAGGATAGTAACATTTGAATTTGATATCAAGCCAAAACAGAGATCAAGAGGCAAAAAGTGTCACAATGTAGACCTTTTTTCCAGATGCCTAATGAGGAATAATGATTATATAAATATTTGACTTACAGGGATTTATATTAGAGGCACTCTATGATATTAAGAGAAAAAAATAAAAATCAGGATTGCTAGTAATCAACACACCTTAATATTAAGATAATCAGAGATGGCATCCAAAATGAATTCGATCTCATTCTCATGAGGTTCTGGCAGCATCGTTATGCTGGTGTTTGAATCAGTGGTACCAGCTACTGTTCTGCCCAACCATGGAAGCATAAAGACCACTCGACCATCCTTAGTTTTAGGGACAATCAAGCCCATTCCTTCTGGAGAATAGTAATCAGGAAGTACAATATGTACACCACTACTGGGACAAATCATGGGTTTTGCATCTTTATCAGCTAATGTCCGTACAGAATCACAAAAAGGCCCAGCAGCGTTAACAACAACTTTTGCATATGCATCAAACTCCTTCCCTGTCAGAAGAGGAGTGAAAACTTAGAGGCAGATGAGTGAACATGAACAAAAGGAGCAAACAATTAAAGGAGAATTTCTTTTTTGATAACCAAGAAATCCGTTTGTGACCCGCCCTTTGGACCAATCACAGCCTTCTAAACTCGGTGGATAATGGGCCCGCCCCTCTACCCTTCTCCACTTAAATGCCGGGCTTCGCTTTGCATGGTGTGGGGCTTGAACCTGCGACCTAAGCCACAAATCCTCCACCTTTTGCCACTCGAGCTAGGCCTTGGGGGCTAAAGGAGAAATTAATAAATAGTACTAAAAGCATTTTCTAATCGTCTAAAAGTTGAACAGAGATTCATGCCAGAGTGACTTGCCTTTGTTGGATCAAATACTTGTTTAAAGTTGATATTCCCACCCAACTCGAAAAGATTTATGCCAATTTTGGAAATGTTTGTCAATAACACCTCTACACAAATATTTTGACTCCACGGAAATATGGCAAGAAAATTCAACTATGACCAGATACATATTTTGAAACATGATAACTCTAAGCCAAGCAACGTGTAAAAACTGTGTCCGAAGCATCTGGTTATGTGGTTGGTAATTAATTACCAATCTTTGATACTAGAACAGCCTCTTCACTCATGAGTCCAGCCGTGGACCACAACAAAAATATTTTAAGAGAAAGTTCAAAATTTTCAAAACCTCAGAAATCACTACACTTAAACCACAGGAGAAAGAAGAGATCAACAGCATCACGATGATCCCGTATGTCACTGACAAACATTTCGAAGAAATGACAAAGGTTCAAAGACAAGCATAATAGATAATTGTACATACATGGAGATATATAATGGGACTTTTAGGAGCAAGTGATACAACACATGATATCTTTTATGGTCACTCGTCCCCTTTTTGTCGTCTTAAGTAACTTTCTGCCATGTTTAACTACAACTCTAGTCTAGGTCCAAGGAAATGGGAAGCTGACGTGTCAGCACCTAATCTGTTCAAATGTTTATTGCTTTATGCACAGTGAAACTATAATTTTTTCACAAATCAAGATATCGGAACTCTATTTATCAACCTTAATCCTTCCACCAGGATTACAAGCTAACTTTAAGCACGGAACTGAGTAGGAACACAAATTCTACAATAAAATTCATGAAGTACCTGACAAGTTATTCCGAATACGTGCACCAATTATTCTACCATCACCCTCATCTTTGAGAAGGGATACAACTTCTGCATGGTTAAGCACAGCTGCACCAGCCAAAGCAGCAGAGCATGCTAATGCAACATTGAGGCGTGAGTCGTTCATTTGTCCATCGTAATATACCACAGTTCCCTTCAGAGTTTTATCTTTACCATTTCGTGCGAGGGTAGGAAACAATTCAACAGACTCTTGTGCAGAATAATACCTAGACAAATGCAATAGGTGTCGCCCTGCGACCAAATCATACATTTTCAGGCCGGCCCAGTAGTAGATCGCGTCAAACCAATCAAAGCACGGAGTCATGCACGGTAAAGCATGACAAAGGTGTGGAGCATTGTCAATGACCTGTTTACGCTCCTCAAGGGCATGGAAAACTAGCTTTAACTGCCCGTAATCTAAGTTGAAAACTGCTTTCTCCAAATAGCGAACTCCTGAAACAAGAATCTTAGTATAAGCAGTTTGCACATCTTAGATAAAAGAAGATAACTGTGACAAATGAAGGAAAGCTTCAAGCAAATATCTAACTACTCCCTCCATTTAAATTTGAAATTAAAGAAGACTTTCGAATCTTGTGGTCTTAAATGAAAGATATGTAGAATGTACCAAAAATTCCCTTTAATCCTGTGGTCTTAAACATGCCATATGTAAAATTAGAATTAAAGAGTTGCCAAAAATGGAAAGGGGCATTCTTTTTTAAACGGAATAAAAAGGGAAGTAAGACAAATAAATTGAAATGGAGGGAATATTAATTAAGAGGTGCCTCAATGAAGAAATCAAAAGGGATCCTCTAAAATTTCTCAGTGCAGTTCTTAACATCATCTTAAGAGTCAAGTGAAGTCATCTGTCCATTCTCAACCACTAAGCATTTAAGGTAGTAGTTAGTACAAAGAATAACAATTTAGCCAGTCGAGCATTCACAGGATATAGCATTCAAATCTTAGGAGTGGTCTTATAGAAGACAAATAATATAATTTTATGTGAGAATCTTAACTTTCTTTCTTTTTTTTTTTTGCCTTTTCCAAATTCCCTGGTCGAGATGCAGACCTATTAATCTGTTAGTGTTAGGAGTTCTAAAGGGCTAATGGGAAATGACTAATGAAAAATTGCGTGGAGACAAAGCGCCTATTGCAAAGGTTTTACAGACATTTTCCTGCGGCTGAGATAAATGTTTGAAGCATCTAATACCAAGCAGTGTCATTTGAAAAGAGTCTTGACTGTTCTTTCATTGAACCTATCCCAAAGACAATCCAGAGCTAAGGATACATCAAGATTTTTGGCCTATTAGTTTGTTCTGGAGCACATACAAAGTAAAAGCAAATGTATTAGCAGGGAGACTTAAAGATGATGGGTAATCCCATATTACATTTCAGAATGCCTTTGAAGAAAGAAGATGAATCCTTGATGCTATACTGATAGCAAATTTTTTTTTGATAAAGTAGATTCATTTAAAGGCATCAAGAAGATGCAAGCTTTACAAGGATAGATCAGTTAAGCTCACAAAAAAAGGATTTGTAGCCTCTTTCTAAACTATAGAGCTAACAATTCTAAATTATTTACAGAGGTCAATTTGGACCAACTAAAAAAGTAAACTAGACATCTGCCTAGGGCTGGGCATTCGGTATTTCGGTTCGGTTTCGGGTTTTTTTTCCGGTTTTTTTTGGTTTTCGGTTCTTGTACAACGTGTACCGAACACTGAACCGAAATATTCGGTTCGGTTCGGTTTTTATTATTTCGGTTCGGTTTTTTGTTAATTCGGTTTTTTGTTATGGGCTTGCTTAGTGGGCTTTTTAAAATTTTGTAATTTTTTTGTTTATTTTTATGTATGTTTATTTCTTTTTGCTTATTTTACTCTGTTTTTTCAAATTATTATATGATTCAAAATAATAAATTGTCGTTAACATTGAAATTTAGCCTTGTTATAACATTGAAATTTACCGGTCGTTGTTGTGCTGCAGCTGCCTGCTGGTCGATTGGCGGCTGCTGCGTGCTGCTGGTCGCCGGAACGGTTGACGCTGCTATGCTATAGTCTATAGACAACTAGACGTGGGAAGTGGGAACGGTAATTTTTGCCTTTTGGGAAGTGGGACTGTAAAAGTTGAAAAAGTTTTGTAAAAAGACAAAACTTTTGTTTTAATTTTAAATTATAATATTTATTTTTTAATATTAATAATTAATATAATATTAATATATATTATAATATAATATATTTTGGTAAACCGAATTACACAAAAATTACATACCGAAAACCGAACCGAAATACCAAAAAATACAAAACCATATACCGAATACCGAACTGAAAACCGAAATACCGAAACCGAATTACCAAAATAATTCGATTCGGTTCGGTTTTTCGGTGTTTATGCCCACCCCTACATCTGCCTCGCGAAAGATTTCTAGAAGTTGAAATTCCATCAAAACATATTTTATTCCTCTCTGTCCATAAACACCAAAAGATAGCACCGGGATCATCATCGACATATTCTTGATGGCTTTGTCAACTTCCCGTGAACTCCAACTTTCAAGAGCATCCCTAACAGAGGCATGACCCAGGAAAGACCAAAAAAGTACCAAAACATATTCAGACGTCTGAGGCAGCTGGGCAGTGCAGTAGCAAGTGGCTGACACTTTGTGTGTGCTTGTGGCTGAAATAGAATCGGTTAGCAAGCTGGAATTTCTTTTTGGAGAGATTATCCAGTGTGAAGCATGAGTTATGCAGTGCAGTTGAGCCAGTGGGTTTAAGATTAAGAAGCATAGAGTAAGGATTATCGTGCAACTTGGATACCTGGGAAGCTAATGGATCATTTATCTGGAAGTTTCTAATCTAGATATTTGTGAGAATGGAGCACCAACAAAGAGGGAGAGCATGGGAAAGGAACCATCATGGTGAAATATTTCATCCGGTACTATGAAATTTTCCATCTTATCGAATGCTACTCCATGAGGTTTCTTTAGTAGTTAAGCTCCTTCAAGGGGGAAAACTGGAGACCCCGTTGTCTTGTCACTGTTTCTTTTCATACGAGAGGCATTCAGTAGACTCATATAGAGGATAGTTAAAGGGAATTTTATCCAAGGATTTAAGGGTAGGTGAGAAGGAAATGAAAGAAAAACTTTATCCCAATTATTTTTTGCAGTTTGCATTCTAAGTTTGGGCAATAGACTACATAGATTTGGTATCTCTCTAAAGCTCTAATATGGTTCGCTATCTGCAGATTAGCAGAAATCACACCAATGTGCATTTATTGGGGTAAAAAGTTTGATCCAGAACAGCAAAAGGTCTTTTTGTTTCACTCATCTACTTTTCTGTGCGGATCCAGATGATTGCTATAGTTGTCCCGAATTAGTTTGGGATTGCAACATATTTGATTTCTTAAAAGAGGAAATGCCCATGTGTATAGATGGTTGGGATAGTTCTGTAGATGATTGTGTTGATCCAGTTGCATAGTAAGAACATAATTTTGCCACTGCCATGGTATGTTATTGTTAAATTATTGACTATAAAAATTGGTCATGACTTTGATTTTGATAATATCTATGCAAGGAGCCCGAAAACAACAAGATTGATTCCCTTAGGAATGAAATGGGAGGCATAATCAGTTCAATTAAATATTAAGAAATCATCGCAGCCAAGTAACTATTGAGCATACTAAATTGACAATTTTAGTTTTCCTTCTGCTAAAACTCTTGAGATTCTTAAATGATAAGAGAAGCTTTCTAATTCCTTCTTATGTACCCTGTTGATGAGAGATGCATGTGTATCCAAGTTCCAAAATCAACATTAAGAAACAAATTCAGTTGGATATTACTGTAATAATTCTCTCACAGGGCCTTTCTCTTCATTCCGTATTTGCCTTGACATTGCCAACTCAGTCACACACAATAATAGTGCCTTGAGTAACAATGTTCCGAACATCAAGATCCCTCCTCATCAAGGCTCACTCCCAGAGTTTTTAGAAACATAGACAAAAAGAATTTTTTTTATGACCATGCAACAATAAGCAAACAGATTCTTAAGAAAAGTTTTCGTAAAGCAGACTAAATCAATTTAAAGATTTCATTTTGAACTTGTTATTAGTGCCACAAACAAGCATATATAGGGTATGACACTGCATAAATATAGTGTCCCAAAATAATGCTGCTACAAGATTCCCAATTTTAAAGTTCCATCTTGTATATTGTCCTGAAACTATGTCCACTTTCATAAAAGGGAAAATAATGCTCAACACACTCCTCAATCCCTTTTAATATCTTTTTGATGAACGTGGTGTCCTCGACTAATTCCACAGGATACCTGCCACCTCCCACCACAATCCCTTATCGAAAAAGACAATTTTTTTTACCTTACTGCTACTGCACCTCAATCACAATTCAGTTCCAATCAACTATATAAACCCTCTATATCCATAAAAAAAATTCCTCTAATTTGACTATTTTTCACAGCTGAATGTGATCATCCTCTTACTTCAACGCTTTAAATTAACATGAGGCCAGTATATCAAAACCACCTGTTATAACAAAACTGATGAAAAAATTAAATTCCAACTAACCTCCATGAATTAGCTTAGTAGACCTTGAAGAAGTACCAGATGCAAAATCCTCTCGCTCAACCAATCCAACTCGGAGTCCTCGCGTCGCAGCATCAAGAGCAACACCGCAACCCGTAGCACCGCCTCCAACAACAAGTATATCAAGAGGATTAACCAAACTAGACCCGATCAGAGCCGCTTCCTGAGTATTCCGTGGTGGTACGACGGCGAAAGGATCAGCAATTTTCCGGCGAAAAGTGTCGAGTGCGGTAGACTTGTCACCGCGATCGCTTGAGGAGAATGAAGGCTGCCGCACAATTGTGTATGCTCCGCCGGCCACGGCGGCGATAGCGCCGAGACGACGGAGGGGAATTGAGGTGGG
>NW_006239290.1:128527-160767 GCF_000226075.1 Solanum tuberosum | reverse complement strand
CCAATGGTGTATGCCCCGCCGGCCACGGCGGCGATAGCGCCGAGACGACGGAGGCGAATTGAGGTGGCCATACGGTGGTGTAGGTAGAAGAACGGAAGATGGAGGTAACAAGTTTTTTTTGAAGATTGAATTGTTTTTGTTATTTTAAAAAGTTGCATTGGGAATCGAAAAATAGTATATGTACCCTCTCAAATGACTAAAATACCCTCATATGTTAAGTTATATATTTGTTAAATTTCACAATTTTTGGTAATGTTAAGATTCTTTCTATTTTAATATAAATAAAATATAAACATAGAGAAATCTTTTAAAAGATTTTTGTCAATATTAGATTAATAATCTTAGGGGTGTTCAAAATTCAACCGAACTCACTAATTTGAATCGATAAAATGTTGCTATAAATTATTAATTTTGACGGTTTGATAATTATTTCAATTTTATTTTTTATCAAGTTATCAACTTCGTAATGATTTATAATTTTTTTAATGGATTGATGGATAATAGTTGAGGAAAATCTTGTAAGTTCATTATGTTTTACTATTCAAATTGTGCAAGTAATACAAAACTGAATTGGTTCCTTTTGTATCATATGTTATGTTTTTGTAAGTGATTTTTAATAAAGAAAATTTTTCATGCATAACCATAATGACGATCAATAATCTAATCGATGTCTTAAAAATTTCTTAACGATTTAGCAAATTTATCAATCCATAACTGAATAGTTAAATCAATAATTTTTAAAATTGAATCGAATCGACCCGACTAAACTATCAAAATGTTTTTAAGGAGAAGGTACACTTTTCAACGTTCATACTACTCAATATAACAACTTTTTTTAAAAAAAAAAGTTTCCAAAAATTTGATCAAACTTACTTATTTTGAAATCCTTCCCATTCTTTTATTTTACTTACATAAATATAGTTTTATATTGTTACATATGATAATGTTAAAATAGGAAAATCAACAAATATTGTCCATGATGGACCAATTTTGTCATTACATGGTATAATATAAGGACATAAAAGTAATTTAAAAATATATTATTGGAAGAGGATAGAGCATTAGTGGGTCAACACTCTCCAAGGCTGCCGCGCAGACGAAGCATGGGCTCGTGACACGCACACCCACAACCTTTAGTAGGATGACGTTCGATATTCGATTCAGTATTTTTTTAAAAGAAATCTATTGAAAATATTTTTAAATTTGACGTAAATTATTAGTTTCGTTTTTGAAAGTCTTATAACACGCATTTACGTGACTAACTAAACTTATATATACAATCCTGATCTATCATATGACAAAATAAGTGGTCTCAAACTCCTGTACCAGTATGAAGCTATTAATCGAAAGTCGGAGGAAGTGTTGAAAATACCACTATTAGTGAGAATTTAAGAGTGTATTTCAGTCATGTTGCAAGATTGAATGTGTTTTTAAGTTCAATTAATCAAATAAATAAGTGTTTTTAAGGCTGTCAAATAATTCAGAGATGAAACTAATAATCTACATCGAATTTATAAATGTTTTCCATACTTTTCTCTTTTAAAATTTAACTTCGAATGATTTGATCTTCGAATTTAAAGATAGATAAATGATATTAAAATTTTAAATTTTGAATTGATATGATAAATTGAATTTTCATAAATATTTCGATTCTGTTCGATTTTCTATGATTTATGTCCACCTCTAATAACAAACGTCTTGCTAACTACTTCTCAAATACTTTAATACTTTTGAATTTTTCAACCTCGTAGTTTTCATTAATGCCTTTCCGCCCCCTTAACTCAAGTATCTTGTGATCCTTCTTCAATCCCTTGTTTTAATCAAATTTGTACTTCTTTCAATTTATTTATTTGGTCATAATATATGTGTTTGATTTATTTAGATCCAGTATTAAAATCATTGGGATATAATTTCAACAAAGGTGGTCTTTTACGATCACTCTATCTATTAAGTATGCTATTCATTGCTAATAATCATTACATAATCACTATTATAAGCAGTTATCACGTAATTATTATAGTATAGTCATCTTCATACTTATAACTATCATGGACAAGCATTTTGGCAGACTCTGTGACTAGTTTTGTTTTTTTGATGATTTCTCAATCTATGTTTGGTGTCTGTTTTGGAGCTATGACTAAATTCAAAATCGCACATTAACTGCTCCATTAGGAAGGGAGTGCTCTGAGCAAGATTTTCTCCATTTTCAAAACTCAAATCCGAGAGGGGGTGCTCACCAATACAACTACTATAATTAGCTTTTAGAGTGTATTTCATCCAAACAAATAAATTTTCAGCATCATATTTATTTGGATTTTCTTAATATTTTTGGATATGATATTTAATTCTTAGTATATAGAGTACTCATATAAGAAAGAGAGGGGACCAAACAATAATTTACTTGTTTGTTTCAAAATTCAAAGTCCAAATAGATGTTCAGTAGCTGGAGCTTTTGAATTTTAGGGTCCTACTCTTGTGACTATTGGATATTGATCTACTGTTACTTTCACTCCGATAAAAACAGTATTTAGCGGCAATAAATATATACAGTATTAAAAAGTGCTAAAGCCTTTGCCAGCATTAGTTAATTGTCATTAGATTCAACGTTGCTATATGCTTTAGAAAAACATTTACAAAGAGTACTAATTACCTCTAAAAATACATATTTAACAACAATTAAGTTGTTTCTATTAATTAATTATCGTTAAAGATCATTTTTGATGTAGTGTTTCTCTACCATTCATCTACTCTGGTGTACATTTACCTGTTGTTGTAAGTAATCTTAATCCGATAGTGTAGTGTGCAACTTGGTATTATTTGGTAGGGTGTATAAGAATATTAATACTAAATAGGTTGTATTAGTAATGATAGCTTAATAATACATGAATTAGTTATACTGACATTATTTCTTATCGATAACTTGGTTTAATGTATTAAAAATAGCATGCATGGCATAATTTCTAATTTTTTTAATTTATTTATAAAAACACCCTCTATATTCTTTACCTTTATACACTGTCAGAAGGAATTGCGTCTTTAATCATGCTATTACATACATTAATAACCTTGATACTGCTAATACCATAATACATCAAATAATATCAAATATAGTTTATAACTTTTACTTGCATTAGTTATATATAAGTCGAGAAAGTGTACCAAACAAGAGATTAGTAATACCAAAACTAAATACATGCATTATTTTCTCGAATACCTTTTGCCAAACAACCCCTAAGAACAACAATTTTTTTTCTTCATTTCATCATCAAAAGTGGAAGTGACATTGCTTCCATAATCAAACACTAAGATGAAAGTATAAACAACAAACATTATACAGATTACAGCTATAAACACTAATTTGAAAAACAAGCCTTTGCTCCTGGACCAAGCTGTCAAAAAGAAGTGAAAAATATACATATAGAGAAAAACATTGCTGACTTTATAAGGGATCTTTCTCCGTTCGCGTGTCAGAATCGCGGAACAGTTAAGTTACTGGATTGTCTGACCTCCATGAAGTTCTCAGGTGGAAATAATTCTTCAAGATTCATACATTCTACTTCAATATAGATGTTCCTCTTGATAGCTGCAAAAGAGAGTCTCAGCACAGATTAATCTAGTATCATGATTCAACTGGATCGACTCGTTGAAGAAGTTCCAAAACACTTCCGGCTTTTCTTTTAGCTCTATCTGTACCATTCTCCGATAGTTCCTTCAGTACCTCTTCTACTCCAAGCTCCCTAACGATCTTTAAGCTCTGTACATCACCTGTACATAGAGACCACAAAATAGCTGCAGCATTCTCTCGGTTACGAGGAGAACCTGTCCTAATTACCTCAACTAAGACGGGGAGTGGCTCAGATTGAGCAATAGCTGCCTTACCCTCCTGATGACTTGCTAGTATTGCCAATATAGCAAGTGCTTCATCCATCATTCCACCCCCGGGATCCTTGAGTAATCTCACTAGTGGTGGTACAATTCCAGCCCGTACTGCCCTCACTTTGTTTCCTTGATAGATTGAGAGGTTGAATATAGCAGTGGCAGCGTCCTTTTTTCCCCTTGGGGTTCCATGACAGAGCAAATCAATAAGCGCTGGGATAGCACCGGCTGCTCCTATTGCCACTTTGTTTTCATCAACTACTGATAAACTGAAAAGGGTAGCAGCTGCATTTTCCCTTGCTTCCATGCTTCCATTTCTTAGTACATCTACTATATCAGGTATAGCACCAGCATTTACAATAGTTCCCTTGTTACCTTCATTTATGGATAGGTTAAGAAGTGCGGTGACAGCATGCTCCTGAGTACGAGAATCTGATGATGATAGTAGTTCAACAAGTAGAGGAATTGCCCCGGCTCCAGCAATGCAGACTCTGTTATCAGCATTTCTTTTTGCTAGCAAACGGAGCTCACCAGCAGCTGCTCTTTGCTGCTCCGGATTACCATTAGCAAGTTTTTGTAATAACGCATCAATAGCAGCACGATCACAGTCCGAACCACCAGCTCCAGATCTTTTGTTCCTACAAGTTCCTTGTTTTTTAGGCAGCTCAACACCATTATTCTCACACCACAAGGCAATCAGGCTTTTCAAAACATAGTTTGGAGTCAATGCAGTATGCAACAGTGTCTGCTGAGTCTTAGGGCAGGTCTTGTGTCCTGCATCCAGCCATTTTTGGATGCACGACCTTTCATAGGTCTGCACATGAAAACAAATAGCAGACAGCAATTAATCTTAAGCCAGTAATACGAGGAGCAATTAATTTAATCCAACAAGGTAAAATGAACTATCAAGAAACCAAAGACAATTAACCTGTCCGGTAGATACAATAACAGGATCTTTCATCAACTCAAGTGATATTGGACAGCGGAAGTCATCCGGAATAACGGGAGATCTGTGCTTAATCAAACTCTTGTCACCCTCAAGGGCATCCAGTTCAGGATTCTCTGTCATCGCACAGTCCTTTAGCTTTCTTAGGAGGTATGCTATTGTTTCAAAACACTCTTCGGGATCTCCACCACTAGAAATGACCATGTCATGGATGGCAAGCGACTCCTTCTTTAGATCATTTATGGTCCTGAGATGCAGTTTCTCAGACAGCCGTTTGAAAATCATGGGGTCAGGATATTGTTCCCTTTGTGCCATAGCTAAATCCTTTTCAAGTTGCTCATCAGGTGACTCCATCTTTCCTTTGGCTCTTTTGAATTGAGCATGCACAAGTTCAATCTAGAAAAAACCAAACAATGTGAAGATTTTCAGTAAAAGAGAATGGACATCAGGTATAACCATTAAAAGGATTGCTAGATGACGTACTTGTTCTTGAACTTCCTCAGATAAATCAAGCTTATTGTAAGGAATGTCGCTTAGTGCATCTTCAATTTGCTCTGTCACATTTAGGAACCTTGATGATATGTTCTCGATCTGTAAAGCCTGCAAGACGAAAAACACAGGTGACCCTTAGAAAAGATGAAGTAAGAGACAATGTCATTCATGATGATAATTTTCAGCACAGAGGCACAACGAGCTTGATGATACCGTACAAAAGTCATCCTCCATGCAGAATGTAAAGCTAAAGCAGAGAGCAGCCACATAAGATTCATTTGACCCCTTGAGTTGCGTCTAACTCAACCTCAAAAACTAGCTCAATAGGGAAGGATTGTCTTAAGTCCAAGTAAGCCAACCACCAATCCATTCCCGCAACCAATATAGGACTCAAACCCACTCTAACAACCCCCTCCACGCCCAAGGCCAACTGGAGCTTGGATCGAGAACCCAAACAGGGTTGGACTTAGCTATAACACCATATAAAGATATGACACATGAACCTAACTTAACCCCAAAATCTAGCTCGAGAGGAGAGAACTACCCAAGTCCATATAAGCAAACCACGAGTCCATTACCCAAACCAATATGAGTCTCTAACTACAACCAAGATTGATTACTCCTAAGCAATTGGCATAAATCATTCAACAGTGACAAAAATCAAATCAAAAGCCAAAACTAGCAAAACAATACCTGAAGAATCTTACTGCCTTCATTTACAGATTTGAGAAGCTCCAAACCTGAAATAAGAGCAATTCTCAACAACTCAAGTCCATGAACAACATCATCACCAACCTCAACACCATCACTATCTTTCAAATCCTCAACTAAAGGGCTCAAAAGCTTCACCCTTCTCACCAAATTACTGTACATCCTCTTAGACACCGACCGGCACTCCGGCAAACCAGAAACCCCATCGATCAACTCCGTCAGCTCATTGATTAAATCCTCTTTCTGATGACCCATATGCACAAAAATCGATTCTTTAACCAAATTGAGCAAAACCCAGTTGGAAAAATCGATTCTTTAACCAAATTGAGCAAAACCCAGTTGGAAAAATCGATTCTTTAACCAAATTGAGCAAAACCCAGTTGGAAAAATCGATTCTTTAACCAAATTGAGCAAAACCCAGTTGGAAAAATCGATTCTTTAACCAAATTGAGCAAAACCCAGTTGGAAAAATCGATTCTTTAACCAAATTGAGCAAAACCCAGTTGGAAAAATCGATTCTTTAACCAAATTGAGCAAAACCCAGTTGGAAAAATCGATTCTTTAACCAAATTGAGCAAAACCCAGTTGGAAAAATCGATTCTTTAACCAAATTGAGCAAAACCCAGTTGGAAAAATCGATTCTTTAACCAAATTGAGCAAAACCCAGTTGGAAAAATCGATTCTTTAACCAAATTGAGCAAAACCCAGTTGGAAAAATCGATTCTTTAACCAAATTGAGCAAAACCCAGTTGGAAAAATCGATTCTTTAACCAAATTGAGCAAAACCCAGTTGGAAAAATCGATTCTTTAACCAAATTGAGCAAAACCCAGTTGGGAAAATGGAATTTTTTATCAAATTGAGAGACACCCAGATGAAAAAATGGAATCTTTAATCAAATTCGGAGAGACCCTGATGGAAAAACAGCAATGATTAGGCAAATCCTTGCTGGGTTGGCAGTTGGTTGATGAGTTGACTGAGAAAAAACATGAGTTTTTTGGGTTCTTGAGGTGATTTCAAGCTCAAAGAATTGATGAATTTTGAGAATCAAAAGAGAGAAAATTCAAAGCTCTCTTGTATGTTCACACAAGGAAACTAAGCAGGTGAAGCAAAGATGAAATGGAAAAAATTGATTTGTTGAGCTTCTATTAGTCAATTGTAATAAGAGCTTGTCTTAATTTATTTATTTATTTGGTAGATTTGACAGATTAATGATGATTAATAATGACAATAATACAATAATAAGAACCTACTTTCACACCATATTTTGTGTTTCGATTATTTCATTACTACTTTTTTGCTCTTCGTCCTTTCTGGTACGGCCCTTTGTTTAGTTGCTATGTTTTTTTTATGATTTTTTTTATACTTAAATTTGCTGCTCCTGAGTTGATGTCTTTCGAAAATAACTTTTCTACTTTCACGAGGTAGTAATAAGGTCTACGTACACTGTACCCTCCCTGAAAGCACTGAATTTGTTGCACTTGAGCAGTTTCTTTTGAAAACAACTTGTGAAATTTCACTTTGTTATTATCTACTAGTATTACTTATAGTATAGAAATAAATAATTGGTGTTGGTAAATATATTTATTGAATAATTAATAATGTATTTTTAGTGAACATTTATAAAATATAGTGGATTTTACTGTTATGTGTGAACTTGTAATTCAAGAAGTGGGGGTAGAAATTAGAGGGAAAATACTTGCATATTTGTATGGGTCAATTTCAACATGAAATAAATTTCTAGCTGCCTTTTTTGGAAAATAATGTCCTTCTAATTTAGATTATATATATAGTCTTTTTTCATACTATATTTTTTTGGGTTATAAGAAGTTGAAGTTGCATTAGGAATATGTTAGAATAGGTCCACATCAAACTATATCAAAATAAAAAAAATTAGTAAGTATATATTATGTTACTAATATATATTGTAACATACTATGGTTTTTAAAAATTAATAAGTCCTAACTTTGTTACTTTTTATGTAATGTTCATGAATATTCTTTGATCTGTTTTTTTGTCCCAAAACTTAGAAAAGTTGATTTGATCATATAGGTAGACAATTTACTATAGGAATAGAGGATTCGTTAGTAAATACAATGTGTTATCTGATATAAATAAGAAATGAAATTTAAATTTTATTTATATAAATTAATATTTTATTTTCTAACAAACGAACTATTAAAATTGATTGACTTGATTTTTATGTAACCTTAGAGTCAGTAGTTCAAACGCATGATTTAATCTAGACTACTATTGACATTTTCTTCTTCAATGTTTCATAAATTATTTGACCAGTAAGGATTTTAATAGGAGGGATTGATTTAGAGGCAAGAATAATTAAGGGACTAACTATTGTGTTTTAGTAGAATAGGACTTTTTTTATGTTATTTTTGTTTTTGTCAAAAAAAATGTTTATCCTTTTATGGTGATTCCAAATAAATTATGAGACAAGCAAACAACAAAAAAGCATTTTAGTCAATTTTTATAATTATCAAAATAGACCATGAATTTTTTAAAAATAAAACAATATTATGTACTATATTTGTTTGTAAGGAAAATATTGTACATAAATTTGATAACGATTGTGATGCAATTAAGTATCAAAACATTAATTTCACTGGATTATGCTTAAAATTAAGAAAAACCTTACACATTAATAACACTATATATGCATCATTTGTTGACTCTCTCAAAAAGATTATAATAAAAAAAATCAAATAATTATTAGAGCATAGAAGAAGTCTAATATAGTTACTCTCTAACTCACCATAAATTGGTAATCTATCTAAATGTTGACGTATACAAAAGAATTTAATAAGTCATATATATTAATTTTTTCTATCCCGAATCAATATTTATATTATGATCTCGACTATAATTTGATTGTGTCACATAAGACACATTAAAGGGGAAGTCAAAAAGTGTGTACCATAATTTTTTTTCATCCTCAAACATAAGTGATTGAAATCTTTGATTAAAGATAGATGTTAAAAATAAATATTGGATCGGATCCATCCATAAAAGGTGCTAATTAGCTTGTTAGTTTGTCCTTCTTTTTAAGCCTAAACTCTTGATGTATAAATGCACCATTAAGACTGTAGAAAAAGTGTTTTTTGTCCACTATAATAGATTGCTAGGGTTAACTATCGAATAGAGAGAAAAATGCTTTGAATCTTATGAGGATATTTAGGTTGTAACGGAAATTTATCGATCCATTTTGTGAGAATCATCGATGACACAAGTTGTGCTAACTGCAAATCTGTTTTCACTGCAGAGAAACTCTCAAGTGTCCTAACAAGTATATTACTATTATATTAGAAAAATCTTAGTCATCCACGTCAACCCTCAATAATAGGGAGGAGCTAGAACCTCAAATATGAATTCGATCGAATCTAGTAATTATTGCTTAGATAATATAATTGTGTTAAAAAATATATTATAAAATATGCTCTTTGATTGAGTTTTGATATATAATTTTTTTGGTTAAGAAAATTCAAAAAAATGCTCAATCTTCAATATGTTAACAGTAATCTTTTGTAACCTACAACACCAATAATAGCATACATATTCATAAGGTGAAGTCTGAAGAATTGGATCTTGTGTGTATACAGTTTTATTTCCATATTTGAGAAAGTCAAGTTCATCTAATTTGATTGAAAAGTTGGTCAATATTGTTAGAGATTCATCAAATTTGATTGAAAAGTTAGTCAATATGTTAGTTGAGTACCAAATTTAACATATTAATTATGTTACTTAGTCAAATTTATTACAGTAATATTTGTACATAATATCTTCTCATAATTAGTATACATGGAAAGCAATTACCAACATCTAATTAACTTAGCAAAAGGTAAAATAATACAAATATTTCATGATTTATACATACATGAAATGTATCATATGTATATTTTTATTCCTTGGTCGTACCTTTTTTCATACTCCGTGTGACATCGCCAGTACCACAAAACAAAAAAACTAGTAATGTTCGTCAACTAAGTTTGTTCAATAGTCATATGCTTGATAATTTGATTGAAATGTTCAATATTGGTGCACACTAAAATTAACTATGTACATAAACAAATTAATTAATTTACTATAATTACCTAATTCAGTAAAACAATTATATATAATTAAGTGATAGAAGCTACGTGCAAATGTTTGTCATACATCAACTTGCTTTGTGTAACCAAGTAAAAGTGATTTATATCACAAAACTATGATGTTTTTCTTTAAGATAATGAGATAATGTTATCTCTTTTGGTCATTAATCTTATTTTAAGATTAAAAAAAAACTATTTTTACCTTAATTCTCAATATATTTCTACTAAATAATATAAATATGAAATGTAATAAAAGTTCATGACTCAAACACACATGTCTCCTTAGAAATGAAGCCAACTTAATGATAACAGCGGAATCAGAAATTTCATCAAGAAGTCGAGAAGATTCAACTTCTATTATATGTACATAAAAAGATACGAATTGTTATTTTAGATATACAATATAATTTTTCATCAAAAAAATTTCGGATGAACTCGTTACACCCACGTGTCTCCGCCCCGTCTTATTGGATGACACAAGCTAGGAAAAGGCTGACTTGGCATAGGAGAATTGGTCCAAAATGGGAGCATGAAAAATGATGTGTTTATTAAGACAGTTGGCATATTTATATTGACACGTCTGCCGGCATGCATATTGCCTTTAATTACTCCTATTATTATATTGTTGTTATGTTATTGTCATTAATATTTATTATAATCTTTTTAAAAAGATGTGGATTAGAGGAAATAATCTCTACCAACTATACTTTGAATAGGGACATTACAAAGATTGTGTTAATTTGGAGATGGACCTTTGAATCTAAAAGTTTCAAAGTTAAAAATAAGGTTGGAATAGATTTAGTAGCTGAAGTGTAAGTGTAGTGACAACGCAACATATAAAGTGGAGATGGAAGTGAAGATCAATGCATGAGTCTTAGTTAAGAGAGGAAGTTACAAATAGGCACGTTGAACATATTATAATTTTATCGACTAATTTTGACATTTCTAATTTTAAGTACCTTAATTAGCTTGTGTCAATAATCCAAGGAAATTATGAGGAAACTGAAGATGACATTGCACATCGTATTGAAGTGGAATCGGTGAAATGGATGCTGGCCTCTGAGGTATTGTGCAATAAGAACGTGTTACTAGGGGTGTACAAAACCGAATCGAGAACCGAACCAAACCATAAACCGAGTCAACCCGGAAAAAAAACCCGACTAGTGGTTTGGTTTGACTTGGTTTGGATTTGGAAAAAAAACCCGACTATATTTGGGTTGGTTTGGTTTTAACTAAAAAAAACCAACCCGAGACCAAACCAACCCGAATTTATATATATAATTTTAAAATTTTATTTTATACATAAAAATATTTACTTTGATATAATTTTTAAATATTTCTCATACTTTTTCATAGTTTTTATCTTTTAATATATTATTTCAAGTTTAAAACTTAGAATTAATACTAATGCAAAAAGAAAATCAATTCAACACTAAGAATGACAATAATATTGAATATTTGTTCTTTAGTTTTACATTGGTTTAGACAATTAAAATACATAATCTAATTTTAATTTTCTTTAATATTTAGTCATGTAACTAATACTTATTAAACTTAATTTTAGCATGATTTAGTACTTTTAAATTATGATCATTTTCATTCTGACTTGTTAATTTGCAATATTTGTTTTACGCGATTTCATTATTATTATTTTTGTTGGATATTTTAGTGTCATTAATCATATCATATTGTGTTATATTTTTAAGAAACATCTTAGATAGTTGTATTTTGGTAGGACTAAAAAAATATTTGAAGTAAAAGTAAATTATATATTGTGTATGAATACTTTACCGGAAAAACCCGAAACAACCCGAAAAACCGAAAAACCCGAAAAAACCCAAGGTTGAAAAACCCGAGTTTTATTGGTTTGGTTTGGTTCATAAATTTAAAAATCCGACACAAATGGTTTGGTTTGATGTTTGAAAAACTCGAACCAACCCGGTCATGTACACCCCTACGTGTTACCAAGGCTTAAAGGTAAGAACTAGAGAATAGTGGTTAGACCAACATTGTTGTATACGGTAGATTGTTGAACATTCACAAACGCCCATGTTCAGTAGATTAAACTAATGAAGCTAATGAGAATACTCAGATAAATGTGTAAACTTACTATGAGAGATATCATGATACGGAAAGAAGTTATAAGGGGTAAGGTGTGTGTGGCTGATGTGGTGGAGGACAAGATGAGGAAAGCAATGTTAAGATGTTTTGGCACATGAAAAGGAGGTGTGTAGATGTGTCAGCAAAAAGGTACGGTGTGAGAGATTTGTTATAGCAATAGTTAGGAAAAGTAGAGGTTGATGTAGGTCGAAAAAGAATTAGGGAAAGGTAATTAGATAGGATATAACATAACTTCAGCTTATTCACGAGGACATGACCCTATATAAGAATATATAGAGGATATGGCATAACTTCAGCTTAAAATTTGTGGTAATACAAGTATTTTATTATAAATTATCACATTAAGATAAAATAAAAAATTTAAGAAATAATATTCATTTTGGTTACATAAACATAAGTAGAAAATACGCGGTTCATTTTTACGTGTCATATTTTATTTTATAAAAATTAAATTATATGAATTTTGATCAATATTTTAAAATATACTATTTTATTAGATTAATGATTTTATAACTATTTAACATACATATCTATAAATCGATAACTGATAAGTCAAATCGCTTCACTTTAAAACCAAACCAATCAATATATATCCCTAGCCTCAAGCCTATAAGATATAAAGTCATTTTTTATTAAGAAGAGTTTACCCATAGCATTGAAATTTTCCGTCACAAATCTCAATTCAAAACTAGTCATACCCTCCAAGGTAGATATTAGATAACATAAACATGAGTGGAAATATATATTTTCTTTCTTCATTTCACTAGTCACATTTCACATTACGAAAATCAAATTATATGGACTTTGATCAATATTTTAGGATATATTTTTTCATTAGATTAATAATTCTATAACAGTCTAGTTATAGTCATGTCAATAAATCGATAAGTTGAATCACTTAACTTCAAAATCGAGCCAAACTGACCGATACACATTCTAGCTTAAAGCCCTACACGATATAATGTTATCTTTCTTAAGAAGAGTTTACCCTCAAAATGAAACTTTCCTAGGCAAATCTCAATTCAGAGTTACTCTTACCTTTTAATGTAGATAATGGACAACTGTCATAAAAAATAAATAAAAATAGAAAATAGAAAGAAAAAAAAGACCTCTTGTATCCGTTATTTACGATCCATTTTGACCCTAAAAAAACTAGAAAAAATGACAAATCATTTTATTTATTTATTTTCAGACCAAAAAAGAATTAGTCTTTAGGGAAATTCGTTACATTTTCAATCCCAAATTTTAACATTGATCCATTTTTGTCGGACCATTTTAACCTCAATAAATACCCCTAATTAAAAAAAAACACACACAAATAAACTAAAACACTATTTCATTTATTTTATTTTTATTTTTGAAAAAAAAAATCTCGAAATTTTCATCGATGGCAGAATCCGAAGACACAAAGAAAATGGTGACATTAAAATCAAACGACGATAAAGAATTTGAAGTTGAAGAAGCAGCAATTATTCAATCAGAAATGATTAAAAATATGATCGAAGATGGATGTGCTACGGGTGTAATTCCATTACCAAATATCGATAGTAAAACGTTAACGAAAGTAATTGAGTATCTAAATAAACACATTAGTAAGGACGAGGACGAAGATGAGGACGAAGCCGATGATAAAGGGAAGGCAGTGGAAACAGGTAAATAATAAGAATGTGGTAAATGGGTGAGTGGGGTCAAATTAGGGAAGGGCAAAATGGGTAAAGTTTATGAATAGTCACTTTTCTTGTCATATATTTGAAAAATAAGTAATTAGAAAAACTAACTATTATGTAGTTATGTCCTTTTTTGATGAATCGTATAATTTTACGATTATATCAACTATTGGAGTTTCAGATTCCACTAGTGAAGTTTCACAAGGTGGAAAAATGATAGTCATAACTTACTTAAAATTTGCATGGACCAATATTGGTTGGTTCAACTAATAGATCATAAATCAAGTCGCGCCACATAACCAAATCTCTCTTGATCATTGGTTGGATTTTGACTTGTCGTATTATATGTTTTGACCTGATATTTTGACAGGTTCTTTTGTTGGAGTAATGTATGCAATGAGCCTATATAGGCTCATTACATTCGAGATTTGACCTTAAGTAATTGAGCATGAGAGGCAAACGTATCGAAGGATTCATGTTAAACTAAGTAATTTATCAGATAATCGAAAATAGAGGATCTTGAAACATAAGTACTAACGAAAATTGAGATGAACTTAACTCGATATCTGTTAGATCAAGTCATAACTCAACTCGACTTACACATAAATGGATTAATTTCTACTACCTCTCGTAGGTGAGGAAGACGATCTCAAGGAGTTCGATGAGCAATTCGTGAGTATGGATTGGGAAGAGCTCTTCGATATCATAATGGCTGCGAATTATTTGAACATTCATGAGTTGATGGAGTTGTGTTGCCAATCTGCAGCTGATAGGCTGAAGAACAAGAGTGTTAGAGCTGTTCGCGAAATGTTAAAGATTACGAATGATCTCACTGAGGAAGAAGAGAAAGAGATTATCAACGATGCTCCGTGGGCATTTGAAGGTCCTGAGATTGATGATACCGTTAACTAGGTTATAGTAATCGTATAGTTTATTAATAAGTTAGATAGTCGAGGTGTGTCCAAGCTGATCCTGATACTGTAGTTATCAAAGAAAAAGTAATAAGTAGTGGCTAAAGGGTCTATATGGATTTTTTAGATATAATGTTAGTTCTTTTACTTTGCTTGTTATTCATGGTGTTTTAGTGTATTTTGCACTGTTGAATAATTGAGTTATTTATTTTTATGATGCAATTTAAGCCTATGACATTGAGGATTATATGTATATATCCTCTAACGATGGCGGAATTATGATTTTCATTAAGAAGATTCAAAATATAAAGAAGTACACCTATGAAGAAGCTAAAGAAATTTAACATCAACTAGACGTACATAAACATAACTTTGATCTTATATATACAATTTACCCCCTAACTCCGTCCATTTCGGCAAAATTTTCTTCTTTCTGATTTTTATTTTTTTGATAAAGAATCTCATGAAATTGCTCATGTATTAGAAGTGATGTTGTTCAGACTAATCAAAAATGTTATATTTTTCATGTATTGAATCCTTCAAAAATAGTAAATTTTTTGAAGATCCAACACCGATGTGACAACAATTTTGAAAAATTCTAGCAATATTGATTAGAAGAACATTTATGTACTAACTATCAAGTTATTTCAAAGTCCAAAAAGGAAAAAAGAATTAGCTTTAACTAACACAAATACACACACGTATAGATATAGAGTTGATAAAAGTAATTACATACACAAAATAAACATATAGCAAGATTAACTAAATACTAAACCAAATAACAACATGACAACAATAACATATCGGTGTAATCCCACAAGTGGAGAGAAAACCGAACAACAAAGGTGGAAAAAAAAAGTGACTCCCAAGAAAGGCAATATATGTTATAGCTTCAATTCTTCTCCCTGCTACACAAGAAAACAAATAACTTCAAACACAAAAGTTAGTTATTACTACTATAAATTAAAATGCTGATGATAAAACACACACATCTAAGTTACACTTTTCGCGAGTTTCATATCTCAATTATCCATTGTTATATTTACCTACCTAAACTCTCACTTTTTCGCGAGTTTCATATCTCAATTGTCACTCCTTTGTGTTTAAACACACCTAGATGCTAAGTTGGCCTACACGCTCCTATTGTCAAATGAGAACAAATATTTGGCCTACTCAATATCGAGGTGTGTATTCATACAACGGGAATGGTAGTTCAGCTAGGTACAGTGAACAATGGATTGTTAGTTAAGATACGAAACTCATGAAACAATGATAATATAATTGTGTTTTCGACAATTAGTTCTAAATTACAATCACAGAAGGACAATAATACCTTTTCCATGGAGATCATACATTTCCTCACCTTTTCCATGGAGATCATACATTTCCTCCCTCAATCTTAGGCTTCTACATGATATCATGTACTCGTTTAATAGCTGAAAAATCGATCATCTTCTTCTTCTCCGAGCTTTTACTACTCCCCATTACATCCTCAGCTCTACGTTTACTCATAATTACATCTCTAACTTCCACATCACGTTTAGTTGCAACAACTTGTTTAACTGCTTTTGCTAAGAAACAGAGGAATTTCCTCGACTCTGCCTCTGATTTCTCCAAATATTCCTTTAAAGACGCGATTCCCTTAACCATATCATCTTGTCTCTCTTTCAACTTCTCGAATTCTGACTTCAACGTAATGTTGAGATCTCTCTGGCTCCTCATCTCTTCCTCTACTCCGTAAAAATAAGTTTCTTGATTAAAATCTCTATGAGCATTCAAATTTTTCATTCGCCTTTTTATGTTGCATAACAAGTGTTTTTTCCCTGCTTGAAACCAATAATGTCCATATTCCCATTTCTGAAGTCCAATCTTCTTGAATCCCTAATGAATCATCGAATACATATTACTGTTCTATCGGAAAAAAAATGTACATGATGATATCAAGAAAGTAAACACGATAACTTACATAGTTATTGAGCTGATAAACGAAGCTTGACATATTAGTATGCTTGAAATATTTTGGTAGAACTTCGAAACTAAATCTGTTATGATCCCAAATAACGAAACTAGTACCAGATGAACTCCAACAGATTATAGAGTTCGAATTCGGATCCTCCAC
Source organism: Solanum tuberosum (assembly GCF_000226075.1). NCBI lineage: Eukaryota > Viridiplantae > Streptophyta > Magnoliopsida > Solanales > Solanaceae > Solanum > Solanum tuberosum. Next base: position 143,826 of record NW_006239290.1, on the reverse strand, counting down.
CATATCATATGTTTTTGTTACGAAAGGGGCAATGCCTGGTTCGCGTTTTGCACCATCACCAATACCATGTCCGATTTCTCCAGAAGAAAATTGATTCATATTGTTCATTGCCATGTTTTTTTTTTATGAAAATTTTGGAAATGTGTTATGTTTGTTCTTTGTACAAAGTTATAAGCAGAAAAAAAATTGTAACTAACTTTATTTGTTGTTGTTGTACATTGCCACAATATTAAATTTGGACCTTTGATGAATAGTCCTATTTGATTCTAATTGACTTGTCCTTAGTAACATGCAAATTGAAACTATTCCTTCTTGTACTAGTGTTACTTGTTTCTTTTAAGTCTAATTTATTTATTTTTGGGTTTCACTCGATGTTCGATACTCTTATTGGGGCCCAATCAATTTGGATTTCGCCATAATAAGGACTATTAAAGGGGAAACGCTATTTATCAACATTTTTTTTCTTCAATATTTAGGTATGAACATTGATGGAGTCAGAAATTTCACGAATGGTGTCCAGGAATCGGTTAAGTACATTTTTTTGGGACAAATGAGTGTACCTCCTCTTAAAATATGGAGAGAAAAAAAACGGAGCTAGAAATTTAACAAATAAGTGTATCTCTTCTTAAAAAGTGAAAAAAGAGTTATTACTAGTGAGATTTGACCACATGAACACTTAAAGCTTGTGCGTCTGGGCTCTCTCAAGGCGTCTTCGTTTATCATTTTACTTGTATATATGTTATAATTTTTTGACAAAGGGTGTCCAAAGCTTCCCCGGGTATGAACTTGTGACTTTTAGTTAATAATGGAAGAATCGATCATATCCATCTCGCCACGAGTCCACGACCCTTGGTGGTAAGTACAATTTTGTTTCTAGTGAGCAGGAAAAGGACAAAGAAAAGGCAACGAGGACTGGAATTTAGTTTTATTTCTTAATATTAACGTGGAATTAATGTTCCTTTTCAACAAAAATGAATAAGTTAAATTCTACTTTTTTAATTTTTGTGCTATCTGTTAGAATTTCATTGGACTATGTTAAATACAATTGTACATTCTAATTAGATATTTGTGTGTTGCTAAAAAACTGATTACGTTGTGATCGAAGGTTATCCCAAATAAATTAATATTTTTTATCAACCTTATATGAATATTTTGGTACATTTGGAAAGATTAAAAAGGATTATAGTCTCGCAAAAGTAACACATTCACTAAGAAAAGAAACTTCATATTCTTGAACGTATTTTTCCAAATTATTAGTCTTCAGCATGTTTGTGGCCTTCATTTGCCAGAAAATCTGCACATTGTTTTGCGTGATCTCTCAAAATGTACTTAATAAAGGCTTAGTTGATATTCAACAAAAATCTACGGTCTTCTATGATAGTGTAGTATTTCCTTATTCTTAATCGAGTTGATAATCCATAGACAACAGTCACTTTCCACTTCTACTTCTTGGTATCCTATTAGTTTAGCCACCAACACACTCTTTTTGTCGTAAATTTCACCTTACTTGACTATTTCAACAACCATTTTTCGTGGCATCTTTAGAGATTCATTCAATAACGATATCTCAAGAATATTTCTTGACACTATCATCCATGTTCAGTTTTATCTTTCCTACCCACGAGGAAAACCAAACAATTAGTTTGACTTGTTTGAAATTGTAACTTGAGTTTGAAATAATTCAACAATTTACCCAACATAATTAGTAATTTGTTTGCATATAAACTCAATAAATACACACTTCCTTTCAATCAACCACCAACTCGATACTCTAAAGAGGCGTAAACATTTCACTCGCTAGGATTGTACATTCATTAACCACTAAACCCACAAACACTTCACTCACTGGGATTGTACATTCATTAATCACTAAATCCACGGTCTAAAAAGGCATAAAACACTTCACTCGCTAGGATTGTACTTCATTAACCAATAAGCCCACAAACACTTCACTCGCTAGGATTGTACATTCATTAACCACTAAACCACCATCTAAGGTGTAACCTCTTCACTCGCTAGGATTGCACATTCATTGACTACTAAATCCACACTCTAATGAGGCATAAACACTTTACTAGCTATTATTACACATTTTTCATTAACCACTAACCCACACTCTAAAAAGGTGAAAAAACTTCACTCGCTAGGATTGCACATTCATTAACCACTAACTCCACAGTTTTAAGTGGTGGAAACACTTCACTCGCTAGAACTGTACATTCATTAACCACTAACTCCACAGTTTTAAGTGGTGGAAACACTTCACTCGCTAGAACTGTACATTCATTAACCACTAACTCCACAGTTTTAAGTGGTGGAAACACTTCACTCGCTAGAACTGTACATTCATTAACCACTAACTCCACAGTTTTAAGTGGTGGAAACACTTCACTCGCTAGAACTGTACATTCATTAACCACTAACTCCACAGTTTTAAGTGGTGGAAACACTTCACTCGCTAGAACTGTACATTCATTAACCACTAACTCCACAGTTTTAAGTGGTGGAAACACTTCACTCGCTAGAACTGCACATTCATTAACCACCAACCCCACACTCTTAAAGAGGCATAAACACTTCACTCGCTAAGATTGCACATTCATTAACCACTAACCCCCTCACTTCAAAAATGCATAAAAACTTCACTCGCTAGGATTACACATTTTCATTAACCACTAACCCCACACTCTAAAAGGACATAAAAACTTCACTCGCTAAAATTACACATTCATTAACCACTAATCTCAGACTCTAAAAATGCATAAAAACTTCACTCGCTAAGATTGCACATTCATAAAAACTTCACTCTCTGGGATTGCAACAACCAACTCCATGCTAAAGAGGGGTAAACACGGAGCGGCCCACCATTTCTGTGGAGACTTTTATCGAGCACGTAGAGTCGAGTTTCCTGTTCACACGATCACGAGTCACAACGCACTCTACCCGCTCCAGAAGCAACAAAAAAGATTCAACAGATGAACAAATTCCAATTGAAAATAGAAAAACAACAGAAGCAAATCACAGGAACCCAATTCATCCATCAATGAAACAGAGTACCAGATTACAAGTTTCCAGAAACTAATCAAAATCCTCCAATTACTCCATTAATGAACAAGCTAAAACCATGAACACAAACTAAGTACTCAACAATGTCGTCATCAATTTTCACCTGTTTCTTCCTCTGATGTATCGTTGTCATCACTCTCTCCTTCATTTTCATCACGAACAACATCGTCCTCATCAGCAGTCTCATCAAGCTCTCCTTCATGTGCCCAGTCATGTTCAGCACGAATCTCTGCTTCTTCCTCCGGTGTATAATCACCAGTAATATTAAAAATCCTCCGAACAGCATTCACCGATTTGTTCTTAATTTTATCAGCAATCGCCTGGCATAACAGGCTCGTCAAACCAGCAATGTGAAGGAAATTAGCAGCGTATACAAACAGAGACATTTTTTTGATGCTCATCTTAACGAATTCATCATCGAATTCTTTCAGTTCGTCTTCGCTACAACCAGACTTCTCCGCGTGCTTCGTCAGGTAATCGATAATTTTGATAAGGACTTCGCTACTGATGTTCACCAGCGGAATGTCTGTGTAACCGTCCTCTACCATGTTTTTGATGGCTATAGATTGAACGGCGATGGATGCTTCCACCTGAAATTCGTCGTTGTCGGCGGATTTCAAGGTCAGAATCTTGCTCTCCGGCGCCGATGATGACGACGCCATTGTTGATCAATTTGGGAGAAATGACAAAACCCTAAAAAAACTCCCCAAAAATGGAGATTTGTATTTATAGTGAGTGATTTTCTTTCACTAGAATCTTCTCATGAACTTGGAGAAAACAAATTTAGAAGAAAAAAGAATACTTTTTACATATTAAGAATAATTAATAATATGATTAATATGGATATTCATATATTCGTTGAATTTATCCATTTTTTATTCATATTAAAAATATGAATCCAGTCAAAAAGTTTATTCATTTTCGCCTAACTTATTGTTGACCAATTCATATTTTACTCGATTCACCGTTTGTCAACCCTATCTACGCTTCAAAAGGAAAATTAATCATTCTTCTAATATAAAAAATAATAAATACACATTCTATATTAGTTTAAAATCCATATATTTTAGATTTAGAAATCATTAATTTAAGGGGAAACTACCTCCCATATATTAATAACTAGGTAAATTATTCGTGTTTCGCATGAGATTGAACTTTTTTATTAAGCTTATATATGATATTCAATAATATATGTATTTCCAACACATACTTTACATTGTCAATAACATTTTATCTTAAGGCAAAGTATTCCTCCGAAATCTTAAAATGCTATATTAGTAACATACGCATAAACTAATAACTATGAAAAAACATACCAGAATCTATAACAATAGAATAAAACATAAAGGAAAAAATTGAGCCCACTGAATGCACAATGTCCCATTAAGGATATTATTTCACTCTAATACCCGAGGTTTAAAGGAATAGATCATCTCCGGATAGAACGATTTTATTCACCAATATATTGATATAAATACAATGGTGTAGTAAGTCACTCAACAGGAGCAAAGTACACCAATATTTATTTGTGCAGAAGAAGAAGTTCACAATTTTCGTTGTTTCAATAAGAGGAAATCCCTCTATTTATAGACAACAAAGTGTAGTGTCAACAAATGTTTATTGTGCTTTATCGAAAATGTCACAACTCTTTGGAAAAGTTACAACCCTTTGGAAAGGTAACAATCTTTCATAAAAGTCACAACTTTTCATAAAAATCGCAATCTTTCATAAAAGTCACAACGTTTCGAAAATGTCACAACTCTTTGGAAAAGTTACAACCCTTTGGAAAGGTAACAATCTTTCATAAAAGTCACAACTTTTCATAAAAATCGCAATCTTTCATAAAAGTCACAACGTTTCATGAAAGGAGAAGGCTAGTTTTGAAAATAAATAAATTTAAAAAAGGAATCTTGGTTTGTGGTGGCACCACGTAGGCAGGCCTATGATTCTTTATATATATATATATATATATATATATATATATGATTAATTCGAGGAAAATTATTTTAACGAAGAACAAAAAGTTTAATCTACATTTTTAAGGACTTTAATATATGTTTGTATGCGCAGCTTGCGACAATCAATTAAAAAATATATATATAGTTTGACGTTCTGATTTATTTATTATCATTGCAAATGACAAATATATTGAATTATGGTCGATTTTTTTTTTCACTTTCATGTTTAATAATGAAATATCAAATCTTAATTATTTATCAAGATTTGAAATAAATAGTTTATGTGATAAAACGAAAATTAAGCTCTATCCCATTGAAACACAATATATACCAAACTATTATTCATATCAATGCAAAATATTTTTTGTGTAAGCCATTATGCATGCTACAAAAAAGTTATAATATATATAAATGTTAATCTTAATGGACAATATAACCTTTTGATTATCAAAAGAAAAAAAAATAGGTACTCTAAATTAAAACACGAAATAATTAATAAAAATCCAAAATAGCTAAACCCTACGTAAAACTAAAACCAAATAATAAATTATACTAAACCTAAAAAAAATCATAAATAAACTTAATCAAGAGATTCATCAATTTCTTCTCCTTCATGAGCCCACTTATGTTCTTCACGAATCCTTTCTTCTTCTTCTGGCGTATAATCATTATAATCCAAATATCTCCCTAATAGCCTTCACAGACTTGTTCTTAATTCTATCAGCTATCGTTTGACACAACAAATTCATCAAATCGCTAAATGTGAAGATAATTTGCCGCAACTACAAGTTCAAACATGTTTTGATAGTTCTTATCCTTCAAAAATTCCTTATCAAATTCCTTAATTTCTTCTTCGTTTGAATCCATCTTCTCCGCATGCTTCTTCATGTACTCAATAATTACAATTAGGTTTTCAGTATTCACATTAGGCAATGGGATGAGGGTATAATCGTCCTCAACCATGTTTTTTATCGTTATAGATTGAACTGCAATCGATTCTTCAATCTCAAATTCATGACCATCCGATGATTTCAAGATCAACATTTTTTTCGATGATGATGCCATTGATTTCGAGAGAAATATTAAAAACTTATGTTATCAGAGGTAGAGCTAGAGCTAGAGCGAACAGTATATAGTATGTTTATAGTGATTGATGCTTCACTAAACCTTTACAAACTAAACTTTGTTTTATAATATATTTTTTTCTGTTTTAGTTTGGTTAGGATTTTTGAGTTATAATAGGAAAAATAAATAATGACAAATTGTTTGTTTTAATATTTAAGACTTTGAAATCAACTGAAAGTTTAGTTATTAAATATCTCCTTGTTGAACTAAAGTAGGAAAATTTTATATTTAGGACTCTAAAACCTAATTTTAAAAGATTTTATTTTATTTAGATCTTTTCCTATTTAGGACTTAAAAGTTTTATTTGATTACATTTCTTTCAAGAATGGGAGTTTTAATGAAATTTTATGTTTTTTATTTTATGTATCTACACTAAATATTTATATCGAATCAATGAATATAAGGCACATATTTTGTATACACTTTTTTTATCACTTAATCGTGATTAAATTTTATTTATTAACTTTTAAAGCTACTTGTTTAATTAGATGTAGACACCCTATGCAAACACGTGATGCTTTTTTTTTAATTTCTCACCCGATGTCCATTACCCATATTTTGGGAGCAACACTCTCTATCAAAGATTTTTTCATTACCTAACAAGGATTTTTCCATTACCTAAAATTCGAACTCGAAACCTCAAAGAAGCTGCGTCACACAAATATTTATAAACCAAAGTGTCATAAAGTAGTTGTTTTTTCAAATTTTTGGAACCTTAGCATACATACTAACACTTCAGTTTTTTTCTGTTTAATAAGGTATCACATGTTAGTTACAGATAGCTAAATTTCACTGAACTGGAAACATATATATATGTCACTGAATCATTCAAATATTTCAAACTTTCACAAGTTGAAGTGAGCTTTTAGTCTCCTCAATTCTCACAGTTATATATATCAGGATGCCTCGTTGAAGAGGATCGCGATCACAAGATCAGAAATCGTAACAAGAGTACTACAGAGAAAAAGAGACTGAGAATGACTTCATATACATAGTATTACAGGCAGTACATTAGCAATTAGCATATTCTTGATGATCAAGCAGCAGTCGGGCGTGGCAATCTCTTTGCGATTTCCTGCAAGCAAAGTCATCAACAAGTGAATATTACCTAGTGTTCGAGTTCAAATGCAGGCCTAGAGAAACATAATGCATAATGGAAGATAAAGATCTATATATTCGACTATAAGTAGTATGCTATACTTTCCGTTCTACTGTTCTCTAGGAGTCGTTTAGTCATGTCGGAGAGTTATATGCCAGTAGGGAATATAAAGAACTACTTGTACTTTTTCTTTTTAGTTTGTATCATATAGATATGAGATTAGTGCTAAATTGAACAAAACTAATCTCCGAAACACAAGATCCTCAGAAAACTCTCTTGATCCAACTAAAATTAAACTACTTGTGTTGTTCCCTCACTTCACCAAACTCCAACAATAAACAAGGAGGGCAAGAAAAGCAAGAGAAAAACTGAAAAGCCTGATGAAGATGACTAAAATGAACAAACTATAGTCTCCCCACAACTGGATTAAGTTCAATCACACGAAATCCAAATTTAGACAGTTGCAGAAACAATGTAGGTTAATAGAATTGGAATTCATTGCACTCACCTATATAAAGGTCCCAATTAAATTTATACACCTTAAAATGTTGACGTTTTGATTGTGAGATGACATTAGGAACATACCTCAAACAGCTGGTTGATATTATCAGCTGTCTTAGCAGATGTTTCTATGAAGAACATACCATTCTTTTCAGCACAGTCAATTCCATCCTTCAAAAGTAAGTACCACAAAGAGATCAGTATACCAGAAGTAAATTTCATGTCTAACAGCGCTGGCAAGACGTTGACGATACTCACTTGTGTCGTTACTTCTCTTTTTTCATTGAGATCAGCTTTGTTGCCAACCAGAGCCATGACTATATCAGGGCTCCCATGTTTTTGCAATTCCTACAAAATGGCTCTCATTTAGCAGCTATGAAATAGAATATTCTACACATGACTGAATTTCAAAAACCACAAATCATTTAGCACAAGCTTGTCCGACAGGATGACTAGTCACATGGAAACTGGACATTCGTAAAGCTTACCCACCTGCTCGGATTGAGATGTAATAGTTATTATTGTCGTGACTGACTGACTCATTTAGAAGACGAAGAAATACCAAATTAATTGGACACAAATCAACAAGAACCGGCAAACGTAACGTTATCCTTCATGCTGATCGACAAGTCTAAGATATGGATCTCATGCATATTAATTCATGATAACAATTGGTGAACTTAACCAACATGTTGAGCACTGGGAATGGCAAAAATCCTGTTGGGAGTATCGCCCCCAGAAATGGGCCCTACAATGTGCAAATCCAGATTAGTTGGCTCCCATTCGGGTACTGGACACCAGATGGGAAACCAAAAAAAAGTAGGTAAACTTGAAATCCTGTCCCTAAATAAACCTTGAAAGGATCTTCTGGAGATGTTTATCAACCAATTAGAGCAAGTTCGTTTCTGGCCCCCCCACCACTGTGGTTCTTGATTCATAACAAAAACACTTGACACACAGGATAATCTACATTGCACATGAACCCCCGGGGAAACTAGCTGATGAAACTATTCTTTTAGGGGAAACAAATTTAACTGTTCTAGATACAGGGGTATTGACAATTACATTTTTGAGATTCTCATTGATCTTGTTTTAGCTTGTGAATATTCATTGCTTCCATTGAAACAATGAAAAGAGAATCTTAAATAAGTAATGAACTTGAGAAAGAACGATCTTTGACTAAGTTGTTTCATAAATTATGATGCTCTAATGAACTATTATCAACATCTTATTGCAATTTAAATTGCTTCAATGTAAGTATTCACAGATCCATCAAAAATCTCTGCTGCATCTGTGAGATACAGAAAGGATTTGGTCAATTTACCCAGGGTGCTTTGACTACAATTACGGCCGAGAAACATAAGCTGGGTGGATTTTCTCTTGCGGTTTGTTGTTTTGGATATACACACAAGTACTTTAGTATCTTTATTATTTCAGCTGTCAATACTTTTCATTTCTTCAATATTTTCATTACAGATTTTTTACTCTTGTATTTTTCAAACATATTTTTGAAAAACGCTTTTCTTGAGCCGAGTGTCTATAGAAAACAGTCTCTCTACCCCACACACCCCACCCTCCCCAGCCCCCACTTGTGGGATCACAACAAGTATGTTATTGTTGTTGTTACTAGTATACACACAAGTACTTGGAAACCTTTTTGATCAAGCACAGGTACTATAAAATTTTGCTATCATATAACTAATGTTTATGAACAAAATATTATATATTTCAAAAAATATTTACTAAGACTTGTTTTGGTTCAATGACTTCTCGTCTTTCTTACTGTGGCATTTTTGTTGAAACAATTACTTGACATTTATTCCCCATGTCTTAACACCTGTTAACATCGCCCATCCATGTCCCTGAATCTTACGATTTAAGTGATGATAAATCTGTCTTCTAGATCCTCACCCCTTATCGAGTACCCTCACGCGTATCCATGTAAAAGAAAAAAAAGATTACTTTTTGCTTTTAGTAAATGATGATGGAATGACTGAATGACCATATAAGGGGATTGGATTCTTTCATGGATAAACATTCGGCCCTACTCAAACAGAGAAAATCCCCTGCCATATCAAGTCACAAGAAAAGGAGCAATCTCTAAAGATATAAATAAAGCAATCCCCTGCTATGGACAAGTATTGAAAAGGAAGGCAGCAACGGGTAATCATTAACACATTCATAATTCAACACAGCAGAAAAAACATCCCTTGTCCCCCCTACCCCCTCAAGAAGAGGGGAAGAGAAAGAAAAAAAGAAGTGGATAAATAGAGAATTAAAATGGAATTGTCACTTAACACAAGCCTGCAAGCAAATTATTTCCACAAAAGAAAAAGAAAAGATCGAGAAAAGACAAGAAGAAATGAAAATCAGATCAAATTGCAGACTGCTACATAGTTGCTATCATCTCATGCAAACATGAATATCAAACAAAAGGGACAGAAGACTCTATTCCATTCTTTAAGAGAAATACCTTGACCCAGTATTGTGCTTTGGCAAAAGACTCAGGACTAGTAATATCATACACAACCACTGCAACTGCAGCACCTCGGTAGTATAATGGTGCAAGAGCTGCATACCTGAAACCAAGGCAGACAGCACAACTTGAAGGTCTTCTTTACAATTATGTTTTGTCAACCATTAGGGACTTCTCATTTTTATTCCGAGCCAAGGGTTGGGTCAGCTAATTCACAGGGAATTTCTCGGTTATTGGAAAAAATTACTTAGAGTGAAGAGCAGAAGAAGGAAACTTGGCTCGCAATACCTCTCTTGACCAGCTGTGTCCCATATTTCAAATTTAACTGTAGTTGAGTCCTGCAAGGCTATTGTTTGAGACAGAAAAGAAGCTCCTACAGTCACCTAAAATCATCAAAGCAACAATTATAAATTATCTTTTGAAAAACATGATATACATAGCATACACCAACACAGTTCACTGAAACTGTGAAACACACACCAGAAGGGACAGAAAAAGGTGGGAGGTTGGAACCGAATACGATAGGCAAATGTCACATGATATGACACATTCATTTTACAATAACATACTCATACCTTAGATGTTGGATCAAATTGACCACGTACAAAACGCAGAACTATACAGCTTTTACCAACCCCAGAATCACCCAAGAGTACCAGCTGCAAATGAAGTTTGGAGGAAAAGGCAATATCAGTATCACAAATAGGGTGCAAGACACTTATAAGCACACTTTTGAATGCGTGAAAAAAAAAAAAAACAAAGCTGCAGGCCACACCTGTGCAGAAAAGTGCATCTAAGAAATCTCTGTAATTCAGGAGAACATATATACTCCAACCAAGAGACTGATTGAACATAAATAGTCATAATCTAAAAGTTCCAGAAGCACCAACCTTCATAAACACGACATACAATACTGGAAGTTTATTCCAGCAAGAACATAAGTCGGCTAAAGCCTAGCAGTAGATAAAATTCACACTCTTACTTGACAGACTCTAATCTAGTAAACAATGACATGACCCAACAAATGCTCATTGAGACGTTCCCACCCAATTTCCATAACAGCCATTCAGGCCTATGTCTCCAAGCCACTACACTTTCTAAAGTTTGTCAATAAGACAGTCTGATCATCTAATTAACTTCAGATAGAGATTTAAAAGGTCACTGATGAACATGAAAGAGTATATTCCTATTTGTCGTTTTGATAAGTAAGATTATTATGAGGAATATATTCGCCATTTAGCTCAAACTATTATTTTGACTCAAAAATTGACCTTCAACAATATCCAGTTAACCATCTAATTAAACTAGTATCCATTCCTCATCAGAGATAAGGAATGACAAAAAGAATGAGTGGAAGTCATCATGATAATCAAGAACCTTCGTTCTTTGATGTATATCTATTAGACAGAGTACGATATTAGAAGAAAATAAACTATGCTTCACATAGAACTGAGGTCCTCAAAGATTGACTATAATGTCTAAGCAAGAAACTGTGTACTAATCAGATTCGTGAGCCTATGAACCAAGAAACCTCACCACTGACAGTTCACTTCTAAATAAACAGTATGAACCGAAAAGGTCACACTCCCTCTTAGGTGCGGGCTTAATTCTTTTTTATGGAAAAGCAATTTGATTTTCTAATGAACAGTGGCAATGTCTCTTGAACCCACAACTTCTCCATGCTCTAATACCATGGTTGAATTGTGTCAGCCGCCCTACTGAAAAGTTTAAACCGTTGGAGAGAACATAGTTTTTTACTTAATTATGTCCTCAATATATGCAACTATAAAATGTGAAATTAAAATATCAAAATGAGAATAAATGTAATTTAAAGTGGAAAACGCAAAAGGCCTAATGAATCGTTTACCAATTGAGGAATTTGCCCTACAAACACTGTAGAAGATGCACAAAGACATGCAGGTTTTCTCCAAGTTCATTCAGGAAATGTCTCTTATTGACCTATCATTGCAGGAAGCTAGATTGACATAGGAAAGAGGAGACGATAGCATAAAAGCTTCTCGAATTGATAGATTCTCAATATCCACATAGCAGGACGAGGCTGTTAGAACAATTTAATTGATTGCATTTTCTGATCATAAACCAATATTAGTAGAGTGTGGGTTGTGCGGTGAAAAGTGAGCGCTTCGTCGCTTAAAGCGGTGAAGCGAAGCGAAGTGAGGTATAGCGCTTCTTCAGCATGAAGCGAAGCAAGGTTGAAGAAGCAACCTCTTTAGTTGGAAAAGTGTGAAGAGACCAAACCCTGATCTTTTTGAAGTAACGAAGCGGGTGGAAGATGTAATAACTAATACAATGATTAGCAATTGTAGAAAGATCTTGCTGATTATATGGTAATATCTTCACATTAATTAAACTACTTACTTTATCAAAAGATCGATAGTATAAGCAATGTCATATGGACACTAATAGTCTACTACTATCATAATATTCTAGGTATTAGGATCGAAGAAACAACTCCCTCTGTCCCAATTTAGGTGACACCATCTGTTGAGCATGGACTTTAAGATACTTAATTGACGAACATACAGTATAGGCAGCTGGAGAAACAACTACTAATGTTATAGTTATATAAACAGTTTGCTGAAACCCATCGCATCAAAATTAAAACTTGATTAGTTAAATGAATTTGAGAACTCTAGAAATTTGTACAAAATAACATTTGCTAGAATGGTGTCAAACATATCAAATTGTCAAAAATAGAAAGAGTGACATAAATTGGAACATATGGACTAATACTCTGCCATAACATGAAAGGGCTAAGCTCAAAGTCTCAAACTTTACCTTCACTTTAAGATTTTTAGGGTCAATTGCTCCACCATTATCAGGATTAAGTCCAGCAGCCCGTCCCGAATTCCTATCTGCATAGACAAAAAGGAAGCATTAAACACAACATTAGCTAGTATAACCTTCCCCATCCTACTCCCAACCATAACTCAATAAACAACAACAACAAATACACCTCTATCTCAAACAAGTTACGGTCAGCTATATTCCCCATTTCTTCATTTAAATTCATTTCATATCATCATCATACAAACCACAACTCAGTATAGATACAAAACGATAAGAATAAACATAAATCACAGATACTCCCAACAGTGTGAACTAGTGGTCAATGAAGTAGATTGACAACCCTGAGGTCTCGGGTTCAAATCCTAGCATTGACAAAAAAAAACACTAAGTGATTTCTTCCCATTTGTTCTCGTCTTAGTGTGAACAAAGTTATCTCGTACCTACCTGTTGCATAGATATCCGTGGAATTAGTCAAGGTGCTCCCAAACCATCCCAGACACCACAGTCAACATCAAAAACAAAATCATGTCCCCTAGTAGTCATGGCATGGTTAAGAACTACGAGGTCTCAGGTTCAAATACTAGTTAATTAATACACATAGTAACCCAATACCCATGTAATTAATCGAGGTACGTGCAAAGTGATCCAAACAGTAATATAATTTCAACAGTCAATAAGAATCAATTAATTCAATTTTTACTCAATTCATATCCAAAATCAAGCAAATATTTAACAAACCCAGATAAAATAAAAGCTTTTTGAACCTAAAAAAAAAATACCTGCAGCTGAAGATGCGCAACCCATAACCTAACAAGATCAATCTGCTATATATATAGAAAAAAAATATTTGTAAAATTGTATCAAAATGGTCTGTTAAATCTTTCTGTATATTCTAAGCTTCGAGGGAGAGGAGAGAGAAAGAAGAGAGAGAAAGAATTTTTAGAATTTCTATTTCTAAAATGACACGTTTATGTATCTTTCTTTAATAACACATTTTTATTTCAATTTATTATCTCTAATTTATTTGGGTCAAGCGTCTATTAAAATTCGTCATTTTACCTCATAAAGATCTTAGAAGGTTCGTGTATATTTTACTTTTGGAGAAAATATTACCAATATTGGTAGTGTGGAATGTTATTATTATTGTTATTCGATTGATTGGATATCGAATTTAATATAAAATAATATTTATAGCTATAGAAGTTTGAAATTTGTAATTTTAAATATACAATAACATTTATGTAATAGATCTGAGCATTTTCTTGCTCTAGCCTCTGGGTCATTAGGGTAGAATTCATTTATTTTGACTTTCAACTCGTAAGGACTCAAAATATCATTAGCTATTGTCAATTTTGAATATACTAAACAATGATCCAATTAAAACTTTTGTCACACTTTAATAAAATAGCGATGATGTGATCAACTCTGAATACATGGCTCTTCGATAGGGGAAGGACCATGTTAGTCGTTTGAGAGCCCTCTAAAGCTAAAGTTAGGGATTGTTTGGAACTCTTTTATTTTTTTAAGTGAATTGATTTGCTTTAACATTAATGTCTTTAATCCACTAAAAGGATAGATGTTTATTTTTAATTATTTCTTTCAGTTATTTCTTTTTTACTTGTACGCTATACCTTGAAAATTGTATGCGAGTGAAAATAAGAAAGCGAAAAGAGGATTATTAGATCTCGCTCTCGAATTCAGAACTAGAGCAAAAGATAGTAACGTATATATGTAAATAGTATTAAAAAAATTACACTATTTTACATGTAACTTTCCATAAAATGAAACTAGATAACTTTAGATATATGTTTCATAAAAAGAAACTCATGTTGATATTATGATATACACATTCGATATTCAATACTCATAGGGGGCTTGATTAATTCAAAAAATTGTCTACGTAAAATCTATCAAAGAGAAAAACGCTTCCTGATAGACAGATGTTTCCCAACACCAATGCTCCATGTGCCACCTTTTGGACCTGTGGTGTCCGTCTATTTTTACTTGTTCAATATACTAATTAAAAAGAATTTTCGTAAAATTACTCCTCTATTTATTATTTCTTAAAGGTTCTGTCAAATTAAACATGAACAGGTAAAAATGAATAAGGTGGAGAGTAATTGTTTACCAATTTTTGTTGGACCATATAAACCGTTATTTTGGTATAGTTGTTTCACAGCCTAACCAAATTATTCAAATTCATGAGCTATACAAAATTAGAATTAAGCAGATTGATATATATATATATATATATGTCATTACC
>NW_006239290.1:109441-127858 GCF_000226075.1 Solanum tuberosum | reverse complement strand
TATATATATATATATAAAAAGATATTTATATAGAAATAAGGGAAACTAACCTATCGATATGGATAATTTGGCCAAACTTATTTATCAATATGGTCAAAATATATAATATTCATATATATTATATGTATAGTATGTATATTATATGTATAGTATAGGTATATTATACTTCAATATACATAACCTATATCTTTTCTAGATATTTTGTAAGCTAATTCATCCAAACACATTGAACTGTAATTCTAACAATAACATTTTCAATTTAATCTCCCAAATTGAACTTGGAAAAGATAAGATTTATGCAAACTTTACGCCTAGCTTTATGAGGCCAACTTTTCTTCTTTTTTTCCCCCTTACTCTTTAATATTTACTTCTTTTTTTGCATGGTTCTTGCTCTTCAAATAGTGATAAAAGTAAAACTTAAAGTGAAAGGAGATGCATTATTTACTTGAAAGGATATAACAAGCTAGCATATATATACTTAATAATATATTGATTTTTTTTCATTTTGCAACATAAGTATTATACATAGCACACTATATATATATATTTAAAAAGTGAAAGAAATACATGTATATTACATATTTCTATTGTATATTTCATCTATAATTAAGTAATTTGATCAAACATCATGGTTTATTCACCTTTTTGATTGATGAACAAATTGTTGTACCTAAAGTTTGATCATTTATGTATCGACTAGGAGCAGACGATCGTCGAATACCCTTTGGTAAACAATCATCCACACCTTGATCACCATGAAAATTACCTTCTTTTCTTCCATTGATTTTAGGTTTAAATTTTGTTGAAGCTTCATTATATTTGGTAGCAAGAATAGTTGTAGGAGAAAAGAAGATAAGAAAATAAATAATAATAACTAGTATTATGGAAACTGAATTAGGACTTGGCATTTTTTGAGAAGTAATTAATAATAATATAATGTTTGTTTGTTTTTTGAGAGGTGAGAAAATGAGAAGAGAAATGGCACTATATATAGAAGTTTTATAATATAATATTTGTTTGACCAATTAATTAATTTTTTGAAGGTTGTTGAAACTTACTTTTTGACAAATGTGAAGAAGCTCGTGTACTAGTACTTCATTGCTAGTTGGCAAATTTAATTTTGTTTAGAAAAGTCAAATTCCTTAATTTGATGAGCTCACTAAGATGGTTCTTTTCGACCGATAACCATTGCGGTGGAATCGTAAATATGTTTCTTCTTTGATTAGATGTTCTGAGTTTGCGCACTGCTAGATATGAAATCGTCTTTTAGAGTATGTTTTAACTTTCAAGATGTGAAAATTTTCAATGAAAATCCAAATTTAGTCGAGTCTCAATGTACAAGTACTAGACTCTGAACGAGAAACCAAAAAGACTAAAAACTTAATGTTCTTTTTACCAATATTAATGCGATTCCCTATGATTGAGCATAGATTTATTTATTTTTCAAAAAAAAAAAAAACTTGTGATGCAATATTAATCATAAATATTTGAGCTTAACTTTTATATATATAGGTATAGTGTAAAAAAATGATGGAACAAAATATATTTAGTCGGTTCCTGTGGTAAATGTTTGTGATTCGTTGTTGGTGTATATTCAGTATATAATAAGTGTATAATCCATATTTGTTGATTATACATCAATTATACATTGTATAATAGCTAATATATATTTATATATGAAAAAAAAAAGGATAAGGTATATTAGCTGTTTTCTTTTTTATATGTGTGTTGATGTTTTGATTCTCTAATTTACTTTAAACAACTCAACTAAGTTGAAAAAGGTGTGGATCACAATATTGCAAGTTTGTGCTTCTTGAATTCATGGGATATTAATAAATGCCCCTCCATTCTAGTGTTGGCCTCTTTTTTTTTTTGGTTGCCCGGTGTTTGATATTTGTTACAAGTCTGATTTATTTAAATTTGTATTTTAAAAAGAACTTCAATAATAAAATATTCACTCCTCTAGAATTAAATATTCTTGGATATATCTAAGACAATCTATCGAAGGTATGTTGTAATAATGTGGTAATTAAATTAAAGATTTTGATTTTCCTGTTCATTCAAATCTCATGAATGAAGTCATCTTTATGTTCGTTTCTAGATATTTGTTAATTTACAAAATCAATAATTTTAAATTTATAATTTCTTAAATTATAGATAGAAGAATAATGTGATAACTAATATAAGTCGAAGGGAGTATAGGTAAGACCATGACCATCACGAAAGGGTAAAGAATTATTATTCTGTCAAATAAATGGAGTCTACCTCACCAATAATAAGTAGAAATTTGGATATGTGTAAATGGTGCCACATGTCATTTAGTAGCTTACCTATTTGCCAACATTATCGGCGCCACGTGTAATCCTTAAGTTGTTGCCACGTAGTAAACCTGTCCAAGATTTGCCAAGTAGGATAGAATCCAAGTCATGCCAAGGATATTGGAAGATCCCAACTACCATAAAATTAAAGAAAAATCTCCCTTTTTGGATAACTAACCACCTATGCAAATCTTGTGGATAATTGGCACATTAAAACATATAATCTAACAAAATATATCAAAGAGGGGGGTGGAGGGGGGTGGGGGGGTTAGCACGATTGAGCTAGGGGCGCAAAGAGTTCATGCTAACTCTCTTGACAGTAAATTATATTGTATATATATGATCAAAATGTATTTTACGTTTATAAATATATGTCATTCATTTGTTTATTTGAGTGTAAATTTTTTATTTTTTTTTAATATGATTTTGCAAATGGTGTGGATCTTGAGAAGGTCCAACTCTTATGTCATCGTAAATAAATTTTGAGTTTAATTCAACCCAAAAGTTATAGCTTAAGGGAGGTATTGTCCAAGATCATATAAGTCCAAGTCAATTCATTTGTCTCCGACTCTTCGATGTGAGAGTGATCTTTCTTCATAAAGCCCTAACTAATTCAAATTCATATTATGTAAGATGCATTAAAGGAGAAAAAACTCTCTACCATGATTTTTTTTCAAACACAAACTTCGAGCTAAGAGTGAACAATTGACCATGTTCATTCCACCACAAGCCGCGATGCATACTTAAAAACGTGGTTAGTTTTAATTTTAAAGTTTAATACTGTGAAACTCTCATCACAGGACAATTCATGATATTTCCTCCCAAAATACATGAAAGATGCTAGTTATTTAATTTAAGATCGTAAATTTCAAATATTACTAAAGTATTTAAAACTTATGAAGTTTAGTCAATTCAAGATGGACATTGGACAACACCATAAATTTATAATAATGTCACATCTTGACGATTTAGTCTATAGTTGTGCTTACACTAATGTATACGCTTATTTATCTCTTTGTCACGTTTTATCTTTCAATGACTCGTCACGCGATGATATTGCGTGACAAGTATGGACTCATTCACTAGTTTGGGCTCAGAAACTCAAGGAAACAATGAGTTGTCTCTCTCAGAACCTTTAATGGGCTTAATTTTACTTCTCATCCAAATAGTTGCTTAATTGCTTTCCTTCATTTTTTTCTTAAAACATGAGACATTTTATTGTTGGGCCTAATTAATGAATGTTATAAGTTGTCTATTATATACTCTTGACGTTTTAATTAGAAATTTCACAAAGTGTTTTTGACGTTTTCATAGATATTAAAAACTTGATGTTGCTTATGCAACCATTTAGACACGTCCAAGCAAGTGAACGACGGTGACTAATCACTACAGTATTAAATAACCGTTCATATAATTGAATCTTTAATGAGAGATTTCACGAGTATTTTCTGACGTTTTCACAAATACTAAAAAACTAAAATAATTCAAATATATCTAAATGAAAACGTCAATAAACAAAACACGTTATACAAAAAATATATATTTATTAGCTAATTGATGTTTTACAAAAATAAATAAGAAAAGGAAAATATGAAACCAAATCAAATTGGGAATGTTGAGTAATCCGATCCGACCCGACCCGAGACCAAGTCAAATTGGGAATAGCATGAATGAATATAAGCAGTGATCAGAAACCCTAGAAAATCAAATTGAGTGTGGCACTGGCGCAGAAAAGGATGAATAATGGAGAATTCGCAAATAGTTTTGCTACGAAGAAACAGAAAACGAAGAAAAAAGCTAATTTTATGTTTTCTGCTCTGTTATCTCCTCTAATTTCCTTGCTAACCAACAACAATTTTTTAAGTAAATTATTAGGGAAGAAGACGCCATTGATTCATCTGCAGAAGCCCTCAATTGATCAGCTCGACGTTCATGATCGGGTATTTTAATCTTACTTTCTTACTATTTGTTGTTGCTTGAGCTATGGTGGAGAAATTACTGGATCATATTTCTAGGTCTGCTTGCTATGGCGGATTCAAAATTTCCTCGGATTCGAAAAATAAAAATATAGTCTTTAGATTCAAAATTTGTATGGGTCGTGATGCAATGCAGAAAAGGACGAATGATGGAAAATTACCAAATAGTTTTGCTTCTAAGAAACACAAGAAGAAACAAAAGGCTAGTTTTATCTCTCCTCTATTGTCCTTCGTAATCGAGAAACTCGTTGATCGGATATTTTAATCTTACTTTTTTAGTATGTGTTCTTGCTTGCTAAAGCGCATTCAGAATTTTCACTAAGAATGTTTGAAAAATAAAAATATAGTATTGAAATTTGAACCCATAACTACTTAGTCAACCTCTAGTCCTACCTTATATATATATAAAAAAAAAATTGTTGACGAGGTTTGGGTGAACACCTTCCTACCCACCTAGATCCGCGCCTCGATACAAGGTGAACCATAAGGGCGTGTTTTCTGGTAAATAGGAATAATGTATGCCATCTCTGTAATTTTTATTTTCTTTTGAGTACATTGCTCTGTTTACTTGGTACCATTGTCAATTGCTATGTAATTTCATAATCAATTCTATTATTTGTTAGTAAATACTCGATTTGTCTTTTCGTTGAAATGTTGAATACTTAATAAAAATTGTGTGACTGCTCTTTCTAGGTCGTGGTTTGCGTTCCAGAGGAAATACTTGTCAACATTCTCAGTAGGTTACCTGTGCGGTTTCTTCTTCGATTCAAATGCATTTCTAAATTTTGTTCAACATTGATATTTGATCCTTACTTTACAATGAAGCATCTCAATCGTGCCAAGAATGACCAAGATTCCCAAAAACTTCTTATCAACCAACGGTGCCCTAAGGATTCTATATTCTCCCTATATTGTTGTCCTTTATCGCCTGTTCAACATGTTAAGGATGTACAAAAACTTAAACTTGATTGCCCTTCAACCCTTAAACCAAGGCATTGTATGATCCATTGTTGTTACAATGGCTTAGCTATTATCGAGATTCGTGATAAAGATCGCGTCAATTTTTTGTTGTGGAACCCCTCCATAAGAGAATCAATAGTACTTCCCCCTTTAGAATGTCCTCGGGACGGAGGTTCTCGTTTTGGTTTGGGTTATGATTCAAGCAGTTGTGATTATATATAAGATCCTTCATATGCACCAGAACGTACCTGGTCTCGAATATCCTAATGAAATTCTTGCGTTGAAAGATGGCTCTTGGAGAAGCATTGATGAACATCCTCGTGCCAATCGCCGTTGGTTTTATGCCATGGATTATTTGCCATTTGTACATGCGGCATTTCATTGGCTCGAGATTTCAATAAATTTTTTTGTGGTGTTTTCGTTTGATATTTCAAATGAAGTGTACAGAGAGATACCTTTGTCAGAGGAAATATTAAGCTTGAGGTCAGGCCCTAACAATGTTGGTGTTTCTGCGTTGGAAGGAATGCTTTGTGTTCATTCTAATCCCTTTTTCACGGGAAAGGCTACTTTTAAGGTATGGATATTAAAAGAGTATGGTGTCAAGGAATCTTGGATGCCATTGTTGACTATAGTAATAAATAGTCCATATTTTAATGCCTCGCCGAGATATAGGTTTGCGGATGGTGAAGTGCTATTTTGGTGCGTGAATCTTGAAACTAGAGGGCACACATTTAGGACGGTCAGTAGACCATTTAGATCATGGCCTCAATGGGTAACTAGAGGGCACACATTTTGGATGGTCAATAGACCATTTCGATCATGGCCTCGATGTGATACCATTCAAGGTGGACAGGCTTTTACAGAAAGTTTGATATCTCCAAAATCACTTAGTTATTAGTTTCTTAATGCATATGACGGAGGAACTTTTTTTTTTTTTTTATCACCATGTTATAACCTTTAGTCCTATTAGTTTATCTATTGCTCATTCAATATTTATTACTAAATTAAAGAAATCCTAATTATAATAATACGTATGGTAAGATAAGAATTAAAGAGTTGAAAATATTTACCTTTTTCGTGTGTATTTGAAAATATAGGATAATATTGCTACCCCATTTTTTTGCCAAATAAGATATTATGACAGTAACATCAAAAGATTAAATGCTACAAATACTATTGAAATATGATAAATAAATGCAGTTAATTGATAAATAATTATTTAATTGAAGTTAGATAATTACAAAAATTTTGATGTTGTAAAATAGACTTTGCTTTTTAAGAGTTTATGGGTCATAAAATACGAATTCAGAGTTATATCAATTTATTTTTTTTGTATCATTATTTTCTATTGACGATATCATTTTGTTGGATTTTATGAGTCATGAAACAAGAGTTCAAAATTATCTTCTTTTATTTTGTGTGTTAATTAATATATTTATCAAAATATGTGTGAATGATTATGTTTGAGCTCAAATTTTATGGGTTCATTCGTAATGACATATGTGCAAAAATTTTACGAGACTTTTAATATTTTTAAACGAAGAATTTTATAGTTCTTGAGATATCATATGGCGTGTGATACATATGTGTCTATAGATTCATACCTCTTTATCAACAACAACAAAATTATTTGGATGTATATGGCGTGATTTGTATGTATTTGAGATATCAAAGAGAGACGAGTGAGATTTATTATGTAACTCAGATTTATATATAAATCTGAATTCACTTGGATTCAATATATCTAGAACAAACTACACTTAATATTGACCTCATGTATTCGTATATACATGTATCTAGGCGTCTCACACTAAAATATGGTAAGATATGTAATATTGCAAACTATAGTGTATCTAAGTAATTAACTCCTAAACTAGCAGGATTTATGTAAATTCTCAAAAAATAATTCATGTTGCAACACTATTATATATGTTAAGTCAGATATTTAATTGATCATGACATTATAAATTTCAACTAATTAACGTAACATATAACTTAGAATTTAACGTTTGTCCAATTTAAATGTTTAGTAATTACACCTTAGACTAAATATTACTTTATTGCTATTTCTTTTTTTTCTTTTTCATCGTTTAAAATTTAGATTTTTAATTCCATTATTTTCCGACATTACACGTACTACAAATTGGAATATATCACATGAAAATTCTGAAAGATGCATGTCTATTACATAAAATAAAGTTAAATAAAAAAAAAAGAAAAGAAAAAACGTCATTGGGTCCATAAATTAAAGAAAAAGTTACGTATATATACCGTTCAGTCAATTAATTTAGGCGGAATGACCTGGAAGACTCTTGTACTTGGCTCCGTTTGTAACCTAGATCCTTCTACTCACGACTTTACCGACTGAACACTTAAAGTTATTAAAACACACTATTTTAAACCCCTTTGACCGTTGACTAAGCTTATGTAGTGTTTTTTTGCTGACTCGGATCAAGAGAGTGGTTACACTCGTTTAAAAGCAAGTGAAGACAATTATTTATTTATTTTTTAAAAAAAAGAGTTAAAAGAAAAATATAACAATTAAAAAAAATAAAAAAAAATCATTCCCAAATGTTGTACGTTTCTTCTTCTTCCTCCTCATAATTTCACCCAACCCCTACCGTCACCACACACACATCTTCTTCAATCTCTTCCAATACTCTTCAATTCTTCCTCTTTCTCTTCTCATATGCTACCTATCATTGAGAGTTTTGGGGAAAAAATATTTATTTAGATTTGGGTAAAAGAGGGGGGAAAAAGAGGTTCTAAATTGTGAAATAGATGCGGATATTAGATGGGTTTTTTAAAAACATAAGTTTGAGATTCTTTCTAAATGTAAGACAATTTTATTGTGAGTATTTTTGAAGAGTTTTCTATAATTACTCATTTTTTATCTCATTCTCCTCTTTCTCTCATCCTCCATTTTAGCCACTTTATTTCTCACCACCATTAAAATAGCAAAATTTATAATGAAAAATATAACAAAGCTTTCCTTATCTCTAATTCTTCTTCAACGTAAAAAATTCACTAGGAAAGAAAAAAATGAATGATTAGTAGCAAAATAAATGAAAAATATGGGAAGAGAAGAAAAAATGGAAAGAAATGATTTTGGAGATTAGTTTGAGATTTCTTTTTTAAAAAAAATTATTTGTAATAAAAAAATATGATGTGGCAATATATTTCTGATGTGGATAGTGAGGTGTTATCCACATCAGCGCGATTGGGAGGCCCACATGATCAGAGGGGTTTAAAATAATGTGTTTTAATAACTTTAAGTGTTCAATTGGCAAAATCGTGAGTAGAAGGGTCCAGGTGACAAACAGAGTCAAGTACAAGGGTCTCCCATGTCATTCCGCCATTAATTTGTCAGTGTTGTTGAAATATACATATAATATACTATCAATGTATATATTGTATAGATGTACAGTAGTATATTTAATGTAAAACATACATGACTTATATACGCTTTGTACATATTTTGTAAACTAGTTGATCGAAGTGTTTAGAGACGTAATTATCCCCAAATTAAACCATAGAAAAAATAATTAACTGATTAGAAGAGACATTAACTAGTGGATAACCACTTAACAACCTATACGAGCTTCAAAATTGGATTAGTTTCCAACTAATTAATTAAAGGGATTACTTTGTAACTAAGATGCTTAAGGGATTACTTTATGTTAATTAATATGCTTAATCTACTTTTCCCAAGGTTGTATCACACAAATAATCAAAGGAATATTACATAATCGATGTTGTTGGTTCACGCCACTAGTATATAGTAAAAGAACATTATTATTTTTTCGTACTATATTATTTGCTGAGTCATATAACAGTCGATAGATTACATGATTCCTTCAATAAAAATGCAATAGTATTTTCCTTTTGATGTTGGTACGATATGATTGTTGTTGCTTTAATAGGACCGCAATAATTTTTTCTGATATGATATAATTATTGAATTTAAATCACAACTGACAGAATATTTTGATCGTATCAGTTAACGTTATAAGTGGAAAATCTCTTTAAATTGTTGGTACTCCACTTGTAAATTTGGTGGAGCCCAAATACAACTAAGGCAAGGGGGGAAAGAAGGTAAAACAAGTTGAAAATGTGAATTTAAACAAAAATAAAATAAAATAAATAGAAAAAAGAATGAAATTATAACAACAACACTACATCATCTTTATGTCATGCTAAGGTGGCATGACTAGACATTTATTTTTAAAAAAATAAAATTCCTTGACAAAATACAAATAATGATTTTGCAAACATCATCTTCATTTTCAAAAAAAAGGAAAACAACTATTATATAATGTAATTTTTAAAGGAAAGAAACTAAATATATACATATTCAATTGTTCATTACTAAAGTTTGTAGCCTAGCTTGTAATAATATTTATTTATTTTTTAAAAAAAATACCACGATGCACAAAGCATTTTATGTTATCAAAATCTTGATCAGAATAGGGTGTACTCTAAGGAGTGTGATGTCTAGAGAGTCTATCCTAATGGATGTTACCATGGCTCGAACTCGTAATTTATAGATTAAGCAAGAATAATTTTTTCGTTGCTCGAGGTTCTCCTTCAAAGATTATAGTCTAATAATATCAGTAAATGTAATTTCAATTCCCATATTCTCTAAATATTTAGACTTTTATATATGACCAATTGGCTACGAAGTCGAGTTTACCAAAATAGTTTGAGGTCAAGAAAGAATTATTATTTTTAATTATTTGGTAGTATTTGCTATTCATTGAAGGAGTCAAATCTACAATATGTTTAGTTCCATATTCGAGTTTTTGAAAACTTTTGATTAAAAGTGAAGATCCGTCAAACCGGCCTTTCGTGATAATGAAAGATTGAAGATAAGAAAACTATCCAAAGGGTACTAGGTTGTCTTCCATGATTAGGGTCATCCATTGCCCATAAATCGAGGAAATTATTCTTGAAATTGTCCTTGTTTTTGGGTTAAATAAAAGAATCTTATTATCCTATCACAGTTTGACAAAAAGGAATGAATAATTAACTTCCACGTAATACTTATGACACTTATTAAAAAAAATTAAAAATTTTAAAAAATAATAATTGGCATCATTCTCTTAATTAATCATATTATTCCATGACAAAAAATTTATAATTAATCATGTATGGTCTTTATATTAATTTTTTCTGTCATCATAAACGCCATGTACGACCACGGATGGGTTGCAGTATATGTGGTTGCTTCTTTTTTTATTAGATGTTTTAAAATTGAGCACTATGTATGAAAATACCTTTGGTAGGAAGTGTTATCCGCCGAATGAAGTTCTACGCGACACAAATCCGGAATAGTCGGTGCATGGCTATCGAACATCGAGTGGAAAAAAAACACCATGTGAAGTTTTAAACAATACATCAACACAGGTTAGGGTGAGATTATTGAAATTCTTTCACTTTTCATTGTTACTAAAGATTTTGGATTCAAGTTTTTAAAAATTAAACATTTTTTTATTTGAAACGATATCTTCATAAATGAGTCTTACAATGCATGAATTCGGACTTAATCAATTTTTTATACGAATATCAGACATTGAACGAGAAATAAAAAGAAAAAACTTTAGACAATTTTTTTTTTGCATAAATCAAGCAAAAAATCTTTTTAAAAAAGAGTGTCAAGTGTCCACATCATAATACGTACGAATTGTTCCCCTTTAAATCACTTTATACATTTTTTATTATATACAAAATAATATGTTTTCCTTAGATTCTTTTGTCTAACGTAACATGATCATGAACTACCTGATTGTTAACAGAAAAAGCTGCTATAATTAAAAATATAGTCGTTCGATCAAAAATATATATAATTGTTAATTAATATATTTATAAATTTTTAAAGATTTTAGTATTATTTTTATACATAAATTTATGTTATACGTTGAAAGTATTACTAGATACATATATACTCGATATCGATATTTTAACTCTGCATCCGCTCCTTTATATAAATATGTGTGTGTGATCATAGTAATAACTAATACTAATATGATAAGACTAACAAATTAACAAACAAAAATGTATGATGATTGTCTTTTATTTGTCTGTTTTTTTAATCCTAATGACATCAAATCAGTTTACTACTATATAATAAGAGAAATAATTATATATTGTTGCCTTGTGGATCCATAGTCCAACTATTTATCATTACTTAATTGAACCTTCAAACAATATTAATAATTAATCTTGTACTATTAGATATCATTTATGGCTTATTAGAGGTTAAATCTAGTATGTGAATGTACAATCCTATCATATATAAGATTATTATGTAAATCTCTATGATAAATACTAGTTGATTATCCAATAAAGACATATAGTAATATCAACTATTCTTACTATTGTATAATGTATACAATTAGGGGTCCTTTGGTAGATGGTCGTAAGAGTTGTGTAAGGTATTAGTAATATTAATATAGAGATTAGTTAAGCGAGAATATGATTAGTTATGTTTGAGTTTAGTTATTCATATATTGATTATTTCATATTTTATATCTTGCATAAAATAATTAAAATATATATTTTCACAACTTTTTATGTTGATTTATAAATTGCAAATCAAATATCGTATTAATTTTATACATGAATAACTTACCTTGCTAACTAGTTATTGAACAAGGTACTACTTATACATGATTTAATTCATGCACAACACACCTAAACCAACTGTCAAATATGATATTACTTATATACCAAACGTTGATATGTCAAAAGATATACGAACTACGCCATAACCAAATGAAAGGAGGCTCTAACCAACTGTGTATATATATAACTATACTTCATGAACTCTTTTATTCAACTTCTTCTTCTTCCATTTCTTCCTTATTTCAATTCCATTTTCTCCAAAACCCTTTAGAGATATATACATATATTTTCCTCCTTTATATTTTACTTAAAGATTCGTTTTTTATGCTATTAGCTATTCTGTTATATTCTTCTTTTCCAAACAGGAACAATCGATTTACAAATCTCATTAATCACAGAATTTAGTGAGTGATACATAGTTATTTTCGCTTCACTTCCCTCCTTCGATTGGTCAAATAGTGTCTTTGATTTGACACATGTACAGTTGTTATTTGCAGCTGCAACATCATCAAGATTCACATAAAATAGAAATAATGTGGAGTAGAAAAAAAAATAAAGTTGCTTCTAAATTATGTCTCCATATTATTATTTTTTTGAAAATGAGAATCTTGATGATGCTGCATCGGCAAATTATGACTTTTTTATCCTCTAAGAAAATAGTGAATTAAAGGAATTCAGGATGATCTTGACTTTACTATTTATTTTGGTAAGTATTCAAAATTGGACTTTGATTTTATGCACTTATAGTTTTAGTTTATGCTTTGATTAATATCACAAAGTATTCTGTTTTTTTTTTTTCAATTTGATTAATAACAGAAGCTGCATATAGTTGAAATTATAGGTGAAAGGTATGAATTTTGACTATTTTCTTTGACTATTGACTCATCAATATTTGAATTTTATGGATTAAGACGATAACTTCAAGTGTTAATAGCTTAGATAGTTCAAGGTTATAAGCTGAGTAGCTCAGAACTATTATAACTCTTTGAAAATCTTCAATAAATGACGTGGGATAAATATAATACTTTTTTTATACATGTGAATAAAAGGTGTGCATATGCACCAGTTGAGGAGGTGTGAGAGGTTAGCTGTAACGAGAAATAGTAGAGATAAAGGTACGTTGAAGAAGAACTGGGGGCGGTGATTAGACATGATATGGCATAACTTCAACTTACTTAGGACATGATCTTAGATAGAAAGGTGTAACGGTTAAAAATTAGGGTAGAAAGTTAATAAATAGGAGAGTGTAGATTGTCGTATTTTCGATGGAAGAGGCAAGGGGCTAGCCCCATCTCTTCGTAGCCTTATTAGTGGTATGTACGTAGTGTTTATTAATCATGTAGTTTCTTATTCTTCATGGTGTTTATAACTTTGCTTTGATTCTTTTGAGTTGACGGTCTATCAAAAACAGTCTTAATTTTTACCGTCAAATGGCAAGAGTAACACTTGTTTATTTAACTGATCGCACGTCATGATCAGAAGCAGAAAAAATAATGAAGATTAATAATGATCATCATTAATTTTGTTTATCTAATTAGTCTCATAATCTATTGTTTTAGTCAAACTATCACAATTATTATATGTGGAATCCTCTTGACTTTTCCCTCAGAACATATTTGGTTACGAATCTAGCCACGATGGAGGACCCAATTGATCGATATACTGTCAAATTTCATTTGAGATCCTGATTAAAGGAATGAGTATGTACACTAAAGATGCCTATTTATAAAGGATGATATGAGTTATGTTATTTTCTTTTAATAGCACGGAATCTCTCATTTCTATTTTTCTTTTGTTCTTTAATTAGCTTGTAAGTTCTTTTATGATCAATACAAATATTAGTTTGTTACATATCTCGTTTCAAATCACAACTCTTTTGATTGGTTTTCCATTTGGGGCTTAGTGTTCAGTGTTTGTACAAGAGATCTTATCCATCCCACGATGTTTCATATCACAAATTGTAATAATAGAAAGAGTCAAACAATTGAAGAAAATTTTAGTAGTTTGTAAATTATACAACAATGTTTTTTTTCTATTTGTTTCTTGAAATAGGATAAGCACCAAAGAAAAAAAAAGAATATTGCCAGAATATATATACATACGCAGTCTAGAGATAAATTGCACAAAGTTTATGGACAAATTTGATCTTTTACCCTTCAACTTATATTCTCGTTTTGGGTTATACTGTATTATTTTTAGGAAAGAAGGACAAATATATCCCCGAACTATCGTAAATGGTATGCAAATACCCTTCGTCATACTTTTGGGATATTGGTGCTCCTGTCGTCCAAAAACTAAAGCATATATACCCTTTATACTAACGGACATACACGTGTCATAATCTTATCCATCGACCCGACATTTATTAAATATCGGATTAATGGTTAAGATTGCGCCATGTGTCCCTATTTAGATTTCTGTTAGAGTGAAGGGCATATATGCTCTAGTTTTTGGACGGAAGGGGCACCAATGTCCCAAAAGTATGACGGAGGATAGCTGCATACTATTTACGATAGTTCAGGGGTATATTTGTTCTTTTAATCATTTTGTATGCGAAACACGCTCATGTCTGATCTTATTAATTTAGATTCACATTACATTAAACGCTTCCTACTAAGAATTTCTTAATTCAAAGAACTTGAATTCTCCTTACTATAATTTTTTTTACTCAAGTTACTCAAACTCAAAATATCTGATCATAAATGATGATGAAATCTCATCTATCTTATCACAGCGCAGATGACTTATGAACCCTAGTTCATAAAAGTCCCTTTTTGTTAGGGCATATTTTTATCTTAATAGTCAAATTCTTTTCATGTAATAAGTCAGAAGAATCTTTGTGGGATAAGTTTTTTTTTTAAAATAATAATTTTCTGTTTTATCTGTAAAATGAGAAAAGTGAATTTTCTTACGTAAACCATTTGAAAATGGGGAACAATCCGTACAATATATGATGTGGAATACCATTTTCCTTTTAAAGGCTTTTTTTCTTTTTTCTTTTGGCTTTATAAAAGTGATTTCTGATGTGGAAATTAATTTGGAATAAATTTTCACTAAAATTAAAGATAATTTATGACCACTTTTTGATAATGAAAAATTTTCCACGTAAGTTTGAGGGACCAAAGATCGTATTTTTGTTAATCGAACATGTAATATATGTATAATTCCATCATTTCAAGTATGTATAATCGGGTTTGATATTTCGTTGTTGTGCACCTTTCTACTTAATATTATTTTATATCGAGTTAATTATGACTATATGAGATGAACATTTGTTTAATGAAAAATGATTTTTTCCTTTGGTATAATAGTTGGACATCCAATTACTATAAGTGATCATATATTTAGGTGCATGCACCTCATTGGTTGTGGAACGATGCAAGCTAATATAACTCCAATCACAATCAGATAAATACTTATTTATATCGAGTGTTCACATCAAACTAATGTGACTTGACTTACTGTAGTTAAGTTAGTTAATGTAGTAAATAATACATGTTGTTTAATCATTAGTAATTAAGTAATAGTTATATATAAATATACACGTGATATTCACTCATTAATTTGATGTAAACGTCCTATAAATCCTCTTGGGACAACTCAAGAATAATTATTCCAATAAATGAGCAGAAGTGTACGTAGGTTTATTAGACTCTATAATCGATCTTTTATGTTATGCTATGTTATATTATACGTTATTTATAATAAAACTTTGCTATATCAATAAAAAAAAATAGTAAAAAATATGATGTCATTAGAGGGATTTGAATGTATCTACTTGTACTAAAGGACTATTGATTCCATTGAAGTGATATATGCTCATAATAACTAGCACTATCATTTTTTTATGTTTGCAAATTCAATTTTATAAATATATTTTTAAACTAGTTCAAGATCTTTAATAAATTTGAAGGAAAACTTTTTGCAAATGGTATGTCAAATCATGTCAATTCAATATGAATCAAACACAACAAAGTGTTGCAAGATTCTCTCTTTTTCCTTTTTTTTTTTCTTTTTTGGATAAATGTCCCCATTCCTATCATTTACCTTATTTTCCAATATTTATTTGACCTTTTTTTTTGTATTTTTTTTAAAAGAAAAAACTAGCATAAATTCTCTATTTGGACCCCCACAACCAATTTTTGAGGTGGAACATCGTCACAAAGCAAGACAGACTCATGATACTTTGTCAGTTGTGATTTGACTCAGCAATAATATCTCGTCAATATCTGTTATATCTGATGTAAAGTCGATGTATAAACTACTTATTGTGATTTGACTCAACAACACTATCGTACTAGAAAATATTTTTGCTCCCTTATTATAGAGGTGGAGTATTTAACACCATCCATTTCGTAGTATTTATTGATCATTGCTTATCCTCTTCTTCTTTTTTGCAGCTAAGATCTTCAACTTTAATTTAACATATACATATATAATATACTTGTGTGAATCAATTACCTTGGGAAAGTAGATTAAGCATATTAATTAGAATAAAGTAATCATCTAAGCATCTTAGCTACAAAGTAATCCCTTTAATTAATTGTTTTATTAGTTTAATTAGTAGGTTAAGTAAGCCTTTTTCGAAATTGGAGATCTAATCTAATTCCAAAGTCTTATCTTTGAAGTGGTTATCCACTAGTTAATGTCGTTAGCTATATTCTTTGCAACTTGCAATCACAAGAAACGCGGGATAAAATAATTTCACATTATATTCCGAGATTGTTATCCTTATCCTCACCCCACATATGAAACGATCCCTAAAATATTAACAGTAAAATAATAATAATAATAATAATAATAATAATATTACCATCGGAGTAGTAACATAGTAGTAAGTACTTCTTCATCTTTAACTAAGGTTCTTGGGTTCGAGCTCTATGTGTACTTTATTTTTAACGTGGGACTTTCTGATATAAATTCAAATTTAAATGAGGTATAATACAAATTTTGAACATTGTGTGGATATATATTAGTAATATAGACACTTGGTTATATAAGATTTTTTCAAATAGAACTTTGGTCTCTTAATAGTAGGGTTTGTTACTACATAGATACCGAACATTAGGAGAGCTATGCTTGAATGTTAAAATTGACGATTGTCTCTTTTTGGACAATTATTTATTAAATAAACAACTTGTTATTATTTTTGTGCAACATATGAACTTTTTGGACTACGATCTAAAAATCTCTTTTGAGCAAACTGATAATTGTATGATAAAATGTTATATGACAGTCTAATATTTTGTTTGTGAGCGTACGAAATATATGAGCAAATATTAGGCTCGAGTCTAATGTTAGAGGCCAAACGATGCATATTGAATTTGGGCTACATGTTTTTATGGGCCTACAGTTGGACAATTCCAGAGGCCCAATTAGTTGCAACACTGAACACTCAACAAAACAATTAGAGGCCCAAGTTTTGAAAGTTCAAATTTCTCAATGTTTTTCATATCAATCCCATATTATGTATATTTCTCGATACACTAAACTCCCGTTATATGAGGGAGTCCACCGTAATCATATGTCCGGTTACCAAATTATAAGCCTCGTATTTGCATATCATCAAGGATTGTGATGGAATGAATATAATCTTTTCGTTTTTAGGTTGCAAATTCGAGTCTAGAAAATTGAAAGAATCATAGAAGTTCTTCCATCGTGCGAATTCAAATTAGTCGAATTTCAAAAAGGATTTACATGTTATTTTGGCTACTTGATTAAAAGTACTGTCAAAATCACAACAGTGAAACCTTGTTGAAATCACTCAACATCAAAGGGAGCTTTGGATACAAGCAGTTATCATCAGTGATGAAGAAGAAAAGAACTGTTCATGTAAAATGCAAAGCTTAGCTTTGGATGTATTGATCTAATGAGTATTTATACAAGAAATGTAAAACTAATGCTCTGTAACAAACTAACTGAAAGGAATCTTCTAACTAACTACCAGCTGTACTATACAACACTATTAACTACCAGCTGTACTATACAACACTATTAACTACCAGCTGTACTATACAACACTATTAACTACCAGCTGTACTATACAACACTATTAACTACCAGCTGTACTATACAACACTATTAACTACCAGCTGTACTATACAACACTATTAACTACCAGCTGTACTATACAACACTATTAACTACCAGCTGTACTATACAACACTATTAACTACCAGCTGTACTATACAACACTATTAACTACCAGCTGTACTATACAACACTATTAACTACCAGCTGTACTATACAACACTATTAACTACCAGCTGTACTATACAACACTATTAACTACCAGCTGTACTATACAACACTATTAACTACCAGCTGTACTATACAACACTATTAACTACCAGCTGTACTATACAACACTATTAACTACCAGCTGTACTATACAACACTATTAACTACCAGCTGTACTATACAACACTATTAACTACCAGCTGTACTATACAACACTATTAACTACCAGCTGTACTATACAACACTATTAACTACCAGCTGTACTATACAACACTATTAACTACCAGCTGTACTATACA
>NW_006239290.1:77834-105618 GCF_000226075.1 Solanum tuberosum | reverse complement strand
TAACTACCAGCTGTACTATACAACACTATTAACTACCAGCTGTACTATACAACACTATTAACTACCAGCTGTACTATACAACACTATTAACTACCAGCTGTACTATACAACACTATTAACTACCAGCTGTACTATACAACACTATTAACTACCAGCTGTACTATACAACACTATTAACTACCAGCTGTACTATACAACACTATTAACTACCAGCTGTACTATACAACACTATTAACTACCAGCTGTACTATACAACACTATTAACTACCAGCTGTACTATACAACACTATTAACTACCAGCTGTACTATACAACACTATTAACTACCAGCTGTACTATACAACACTATTAACTACCAGCTGTACTATACAACACTATTAACTACCAGCTGTACTATACAACACTATTAACTACCAGCTGTACTATACAACACTATTAACTACCAGCTGTACTATACAACACTATTAACTACCAGCTGTACTATACAACACTATTAACTACCAGCTGTACTATACAACACTATTAACTACCAGCTGTACTATACAACACTATTAACTACCAGCTGTACTATACAACACTATTAACTACCAGCTGTACTATACAACACTATTAACTACCAGCTGTACTATACATATATATACATACATCATACATTATAATCTCAACAAGTACATTGAGCCATTAGATCCTGGGAATATTTTATTATTTAATAGATGCACTAAAAGTCTAGGATATAATCCAAATAAAGGTGCTTTAATTTTGCAGATTTAATTATTAAAATTGTAGGGACAAATAGAAAAATGTTTAGTGGGGATTAAACTTGGATCATCCATCCAAAAAATTGAGATAAGAGACAAAATGTAAAACATAAACTTTGCATATATTTTTTTCATATTCCTTCAAAAGTAGAAAATATCCATGTGCAATAATGGAAGTTCATCTTATCCAAATAAATCATTTTATATCTTTATCATCATTTTTATTCCTTTAATTATTTGAAAATAAATTTCTTTGTATTAACCTAAATTATTGCTCACTATATTGCTTAAATTTAAAAGAAGAAAATTTCACAAAGCACGATATTATAGGTGTGAGATT
Source organism: Solanum tuberosum (assembly GCF_000226075.1). NCBI lineage: Eukaryota > Viridiplantae > Streptophyta > Magnoliopsida > Solanales > Solanaceae > Solanum > Solanum tuberosum. The sequence continues at coordinate 104,521 of NW_006239290.1, read as the reverse complement.
GGTTCTGAATACACTGTATACGACTCATTTGATTAGTGTATATCAAATATGCTCAAGTTCAAGGTGTTGTATTTTTGGTAATTTAAGATCTTATGTAACTGAAACCCATTAAATAATAAGGAAATCACACATATAACAATTTCTGAAGATCCTACACATTCATCAGCTAAAATATATAGAGAGAGAAAAAAAATTCTCTTGGACCGAATAGTGAAATCCCAAATGCCCTTGTTGAAGCAGACACATCGACGGAGATGTGCTTGCATCACCCCCAAACTTTCTCTTATATAATAAAAATTATATATCATGTATTTATTTATACTTAATGTGATGATTTAAAATTATTAATCAATACCACTTAAAAGTAATTTTATAAGTAAATATTAGGCCTGCATTGACAAAATGCGTTTTATTAGTTAACTTCTAATTTCTAAGCGAATGGCATTTTGAATAATATTTCGGAACTGGAATTTCATATTTTTCGGGAATTTTTTTATTTTTTCACTTATTTGAAAATTGGCTATGGAAAAATCAAATAAAACTTAAAATTGTATTTAGAAAACATCCAAAATCATGTTTTTCACTTTCCTTGTTTATTCATTTTTTTCTCAAATTTTACTCTAAACTTTTTAAACCAAACACTAATTAAACTTTAAAAAAATATTTATAGCGTGCAGTAGCTCGTATGTGAGATCTAATCTATAATATTATAACATCAGATATTTTGAGACATTATTCTTTTCAAGTTTGAAATGAAGAAATAAAAAACACATGTTTACGATGTGCTATCTGCTAACTCTCACGTCATATACATTTATTTTATCTTAATTTTAACCTTTCATAATGTAGAAAAGGTTGTGCCATTATTACTTTACTACTTTCCAAATCTTGAGCTACTTGATTATTAAAACACTAAGAAAGTGGCAAAAAACTATTGAATCACATTAAGATTCTAAAACTTGGAATCTTTTAATTTAACCCTATTTTAATAAACCAAATCACAAAAAGGTAAGATTCCATAGTTGTTACTTTTGTCATTTCTGTTTTTATTCACCTTTTTTTTCCCATTGATTTATGTGATTATTTTTTAATTTGCATATAAAATCATTGTTAAGTGATACTATATAGTTTCTTGGTTTGGCTAGGTTGGGCTCGGCCATGAGAATCTTATTTTGTGTCTCATATAATTGACATAAGTTTAACGGAAATAACATTTTTATTGTAAAAATAACGATAAAATATGCGTATATTTTATTTTCTTCAGACTTCATACAAATATAACGAAATTGTTGTTGTTGTGGTATATCATGTTGTCATTGTAGTGAGGGTTGTGGTGATCTTTTTTTTCTTCCTTTTATCTCTATCTTTATCATATTAATTATTTAGGATAGAAAGTGATGTTTATATTGTTAGGACAACTAACATAGAGACTAATTAATACATAGCTTATTAAAAATTGATATCAAACCTTTGAAACAATAAGCAAACCAAAAGGAATTTAATAAAGAAATTGATGTCTTCAAACAAAGTGAAAATGATGTTTCATCTTTTAGGGTATGTTTGATACAATAGAAAAATATTTCTAGGAAAGCAAATAAGATTTTTTTTTATATTATATTTACATATTTAATTGTTCATTACTAGAATTTATAGTATAGTAATAATAACAAAAAATAAAAGTAGTCTGATGCATAAGGTAGTTTATGTTATTACAATTCAGAAAAAGGTCGCGCCTCATCAGGGGGTATGATATGTAGTTGACAATCAACCTACTTTAATGAAATGAAAGTTGTAGAAAATTGAATCGAATTATTTATGTGGGTCAACTATAGATCCATATTAAAGAAATAAATAAAAATCATTAGTTATAAGACTATATTGTTTGTGTCTTTTCTTGTGTGAACTATATAAATTATTTTATGGTTACTAAACTATAAGAGTTCAATGGAATTCTTTGTGTCCTTTCTTGATATCATTAATCCATTTATTAATAGGGAAATTAAAACAACACATTGAGACAAGTATGTCATCAAAACCATAATGTATCTTTTGAAACAATTAATAAAAGAGTTCTAATTAATATATGATGTTATATCATGTTTGGCAAGTGGCAAATGATGTTTCAATTACTTTTAAGAGATCTCTACTTCTATTATTTAAAGGCTTAACACATACTAAGCCTCTTCAAATTTTCAGTCTATTTATACACTTGAACTAAGTTTTGTTTCAATCGAACATCTCAGTTGTAATAAAGTATATATTTCAATTACGCGCTTTCAACGTCAAATTTTGAAAAAAACTTTAGTGTGAGTTTTTATTCGATCTTTTACTAGATAGCTAAAGTAATCATATAAAATAGGTCAGCTAATTTAAATATATGCATTAACCTCATGCCGAGTATGTGTTGGATTTCACGGATATTTGATGTGAATGTATATTAATAAGTATAATATTATGATATTGGGTCAACATGTCAAGTATGGTAAGCATATTTTGCACACACTTTTTCCATACATTTATCAACATGTGCCCACTGAGACTTGAATTAACATTAGTAAATTGATGATGGAATAAAAAAACAAAAAAAAAACAAGGATGAATGGCAAAAATCAAGGAAGACAAAATTACCTATTCAAGATGTTGAAATTGATTTGAGTAGAGAGAGAGCGATTTTGAATTTTAAATTGTTAGGAAGGAATTAATTGATAAGATTGTGGGAGTGAAGTTAGGGAGAGATTAATGGAGTGATTAAGGAAGAGAAGTGTTAGTTTTGGGAGTAAAATAAGGGATTTTGGTAATATTTTGAAATGGTAGGAAATAATAGAAATTATGGTAATAAAGGTGTGTAGATAGATAATTTTTCCTATATATAATACCTAAAAGAAATGACATGATATTATATGTAGTTAATTTAACCACCTAAAAATGAATGAGAACACACGTAAAAAAAATTGAACCTAAAAACATTTACTTGAAACACTTTATTAGGAGTTAAGATATTCAATTGATGAAACGTGGCTTAATTTGAGTGTTTAAATTAAATATTTTAACACATACAAGGAACTCAATTTGTATATTAAGCCTCTTAAAAAATAAAATCATTATTGAACATGCTGAAAATCGTCAACTCAAAAATTTCTAGTATTAAATTGCAATATATCGAGTTGCTTCTTTGTTCTATCGTTATTGGATGAATGATCTATAGCTCCCAAAATTAAAAGATTAAGATGATTGGCACAAAATCAAGAAGTAACATCTAACATACGTGAACGCTTTTATCACTTTTATCATAAGTACTTAAATAATATTTGCTTCGGTTTTTACAAATCTGCGTTGATTCTGAACCTCATTCATGAAGGAATCAAATTTTTAACGAGCCAATCTTTTTTATGTACCGCTTTACTCCGAAAGGAAAATGAAACATTGTTTATAATATTACTATGAACTGGCTACACGTATACATAGACATCCCCAAACCTAAAAAAAAGCAGAATTAATTTGTCTTTTTCATTATTTATTCTTTTGAATTATTTGGTCAAGATCTAGAGTTGATATTTATGTTTTTTTCTTAAAAATAAATGAATAATGAATTTGGACAGAAAATAAACATGAAGGGAACAATAATTATTAAATGAATCTAGACATAATAGATGTAAAATATACGCGGAGAATCGATAAAGAAAAACAATCATTCAATTTTTATTTTTTTCCAATTTCTGACATATTTTGATTTGCATATCTATTAAAAAAATAGACTAGTAACAAATTTGTGAAACATTTTTAGTGTTTAAATAATACACGGCACTGATATTTATCTGTAAAAGTTATATAATTTATTAAAAATTTTCAGATCTTAAACTTTAACTACGGCAAGTCAATGTCGTTTGCTAAGACAGATAACCACCACGAGTAATAATTAGGACCGTACGATGCAAATCTAAATTAATCGAATTTTAATGTATGAATATTGAATTTTTTTTGGAAAAAAACTAGTTTATATATACTGACCGTAAAGGTAAAGGCTGATTTTAATTTTATGAATTTTTTGAATTTTGAAAAAATGAGTTTAGTATTAATAATTAAGTTCTGAATTTAACATAGTTATATAAATTTAAACCTTTAGGAGTTTTTTGATACCTGATTTGAAGGTGAGTTTTGCAGGTATTAAATTTTGTATTATTATTATCACGTTTGGTAATATAGAGAATTAATACAATGTTTGATTTGTAATTTAAAAATTCGCATAACTAATACATATATGAGTTATAAGGAATAATTAAATCTTATATAATTAGTATCTGCACAAAATAATACTCCTCATAACTAATTATTATAGTATTAATACTATCAACTATCTCGTATTGTTCTAAAGATAATATTTTATTTTTTTCGTAAAATAATCGAGATACTCACAAATTGATCTGAATTTTCCCCACCTGTTAGGATCATAGGGATACGATCACGACTGTATTGGTCTTTGGACTTATGCACCATGCCAAGTCAGCTTGGGTCCCACTGGGCCCTACAAATTGTCTATTATATTTTCATTTGACAAAAAATAAAATTAAAAAAGCTTATCACTATGATTGTGATATAGTTTTATCAAAAACTATAAAAAAATGGAACCAAATTAGATTAATTCAGTCCTTCATTTTTTGATTTGTATCAGCGTTATTTTTCAAAAGTTCAATTCTTCGTAGAAGTGTGTGTTCGATTCTTCGGTTTAGTTCAAGCTTCGATTCAATTCTTCGATTTTCGTTTTAGAAAAGTATAGTACCAAACTAAAACTGTTTATATTTTTTAATTCTTATTATTGGGATCTTTATATAAAAGTCTATCTTTTTTTCTAAAGATTAGTCTGATCTTTCTGTGATAATCATTCTTTATAATAATATTTTATTATAATAATTAAATTCTTTTTAAAACTAAGTTTTTTTGTCATATTATATTACATATATTTTATAACAACATTTCGATGTAACGTCAATAAAACATTCAGATAAATAAAAAATCACAGCCGACAATATAGTATTACTAATTTATTATTATTATTTTTTAAAAAGTGGATCTAGAAATATAAGGTTTTATACTGGAATATTTTAATATTCCACCATTTATAAGTGATAATTCAATTATCTTTTTTTTTAAAAAAACATAAAATAATTACGTATTGAAGCAACTTGGTTTGTGTTGTCATATTACTGGTTCCACTGAGCCATAACTGCTGCTTTTAAGTACAATTGGCCCCAATTTATTCGTTTGGGAACCGTTGGAAAAATCTGTAGTCGTTATTTTTTAGTGTGTGGTAGATAAATTCATTCTTATATAGATGGCAAATTATTGAGGAAACATAAGTTATATTAACACATGTAATAATGAAAATCAAAGAAAAGTATAGTAATTAATAATATAAAGGAAACTAGATAATTTTCGGACACTTAATTTTCGACGTTTATATCTTCATAAGTTTATATACTCGATAACATATATATATATATATATATTTATTGGCTATTAAATATATTGACGAACATCAATGAAAGGTTAGTCTAATGCATAAAGTATGTCCATGGATGGAGCCATCTTAGGTGGAGGGTGGTCTGATGCAAACACTTAGTCGGAAAATTATGTGGCATACAAAGTTTAAATGTTAGGTATTATAAGCGTGTATGCAATTTTGCGCCCCTTCACTAAATTTCTGACTCCACCACTAAATATGTTGTGTTCACAAAGAATTCAAAAAAGAAATTGCATCTTATATGAAGTAGACATCATATCCTAATATAACTATTAATAAAAAAAGTTACGACTCAAACTTGTAACCTATAAACTCTCGTTCATATTAATGGACGACTATGCAAGTGTAAAAATTACGTAAATTCTCAAAGCACCTACAATATCTCATCTACATGAAAATAGTTTACAAATGGAAAAAGTAAGTCTATAATTCTATAGATAAAAGTTAAGTTTGATAATTTGATTGAGACCAATTATTAGAACTTTGTTTTTTTTTTTTTAGACCAATTGGAACTAGGTAGTAGTTGTTAGGTTTTTTGATCCGTGGAATAAAGATAATAATTTCAAGATAATTATGGAGATTATATATTTAATTCTATTTTGAAGCTTATATTTTGATATTCTTTTCAACTCTTTTAATTTATTTGACACCTTTCAACTATACATCAAATCCACATTTATCTTGATTTCGACTTTTTTTTTTTGGTTGATTGGCCTAATTAACAGACTTGAAACTTGATTTCATTATCTTAGAATGTCAAATCCATTTAAAATTTGAATATTTTTTCCAAATGAAGACTTTCTTTTTATGGAGATAATTTTCAACCGTTCTTTGAAGCTGATTTACAAATAAAATATTCGTTCTGTAATGTGAGACTCCAACTTAAAACTTTGAAACTATACCTGGGTAATGAACATTTCACTAGTTTCAATTACTTTCCTTTTTAGTCCATTAAAAATATTACTAATTATTTTCCTTTTTAGTCTTTAATTCTAACTTTCTACATTACATATGTTTATATAAAATCATAAAACTAAGGCATAATATATAAATATATCATTTATCTTGGATTCAGATGTCATCTATATTCTCCAACTTTGAACGTGCACAAGGAAGCATTTAAACTTGTACAAAATTGAACAAGTAAACACACATGTCCTATGTAACATAATACACATAAGATGCCACATAGGATATAAAATTATCACGTAGGACGAATGTGTCTCTTAAATTTTTTACACAATTGAATGTTTACTTTTGCACACTCAGCTGAACCAAAGTTAAAAGACATATTTATGTATTACACCTAAAATTAAAGAATGTTTTGATATATTCTACATATTTTGAATTTAAAACTACAAATCTTTAACAAATCCTTTTTACTTTCTTAAATTCATACCAAATCAAAGATCAAATACAAAAATTAAAATTTAAAACTAGAGCAAATATGTGCTTCACTCTAACGGTGTGCAGATGTCCTCTGTCATACTTTTGGGACATTGGTGTCCCCGCCGTTCAAAAACTAGAGCAAATATGCCATTCACTCTAACGGAAGACAAAATAGGGACACGTGACACAATCTTATCTGTCGATCCGATATTTAATAAATGTTAGATCGGTGGATAAGATTGTGACACGTGTATGTCCGTTAGTATAAAAAGTATATGTGCTCTAGTTTTTGAATGACAGGAAAACCAATATCCCAAAAGTATGATGGAGGGTATCTGCATACTATTTCTGATAGTTCGGAGTATATTTATCCTTTTCCCTATTTAAAAATAATAAAATAATCTCACGAAATATTCGAACATCCAATCCCATCCCATAACCAAATAATACCATGAACGGACCAAAAGTTGGTCATGTGCAGTGCTGTCATAGGGAAATAAATAACCCATTTATAATTTGTGGCATCATCTTCTACTCATTATATATATAAAGATCAAGAATCACCATAATACAACACACCAATAATTTCCCTTTCTTTTTTTCTCTCAAAATATATAATTTCAAGAATATCATATAGTAGTAATCTCAGTGTCTGCTCAAAATTTTGAAAAAGCCAAAGTCTTTGGAGATTTTTCAGCAAGAACAAGAAATACCCTTTTGATATTCATTGCTAAAAGTAAGAATTTTTCTTCTTTTTTTTCTAATAATTAGAAAGTTGTTTCTGTTTTTCACTTTTTTTTTCTTTGTTTATGAAAAAGGGATACTTTTGATTCTTAAATTTGTCTTTGGAAAGTTGAAATTTTTCAATAAAAATCAAATCTTTGTCATGACCTTGACTTTTACTTTCATAATCTTTATTTTGGAATAAAAAAGATTCTAGCTTTTTCAAATCTTGGACTTTCTTTATTTATGGGGTGCCACTAATTTTCTTGATTTACAAAAATTTTACGTGTATGACTAACATGAAAGCCTTAAAGATTGTTTTTTTACCTTATTTGTACGTATAGTATAATTTTTCGACGAAGGAAAGGGGTTTTCCACATTTTTCTTGTAAAGATTTTAGTTGATGGTTCATTTAGTTTCTATTTAGAGTTTGATTTTGTAGCCTAAATGGTATTTTTGAGGATATATTTTTGTGATTAAGGGGTGGGGATTTTGTGTTTTTGCAGAGTTTTTTGAAGGATTGAAGAGAGACAGAAGATGAGGAATTCTGTCTCTGATCATAGTTTTTACATAGAGAGTGATGAAGAGGATGATCATCAGGAGAAGCATTTGGATAAATCTGAAGAAAATGGAGATGGAAATGAATCTGATTCTTCAAATTACTCTAATGATGATGATGATAATCATAATGATCGGCTCGAGAGCAAACCTAGCTCTTATAACCCTGCTTGGCCTCAGAGTTATAGGTATTCAAAAGATTTACTTTTGGTTCATTTCAATATCTTGAGTTGGAATAGATGTTTGAATCATTTGGCTTTATGTTGTTTATTGTGTTTCAGTTATCGCACTATATTGTTGTTGTTACTGTTCCTTTTCTGCCTTTTCTGAATGCGCTGCACGATTTTCCTTGTTAGTTGCTATGTTTTCTTCACTGTCGTTTGATTTGTTGTACTTGAGTCAAGGGAGGTTTGCATACACTCTATCCTCTCCCGACCCCACTTGTGGGATTCATGGGTATGTTGTTGTCGTTGATAGGATAATGGGGTTTAACTTCTAGTACTTATTTTGTATAATATTAGTCTTATGTGGGCTTAAATGGAGCATTGAGGATTCATATAACTGGCCTCAACTTGTTTGGATTGAGTCATTGCAGTTGTTGTAATTTGGTAGCATGATGAGGTTTCTCTGTTCATTGAATGATCCTTTTTCCATTATGAACTGTGTCGGAAGATGAATCTTTTGACTCATAAGCTCATCGAGGTGCCATCATTGTTCGAGTTCTTGAATGATTACTAGTTACATTTTGCTTTCCTCCTGGTTCCTGTTTCATATTTCGTACCTCTAATCTTTGTGAAACACTTCTTGTAGGCAATCTATGGACATATACAGTAGCGTGCCCTCGCCAAGTCTTACCTTCCTCGGGACACCTTCATTAACACGTTTAGGCAGCTCATTTCTTGCCTCATCACTCACAAGGAGACACACTCCTGAAGTGTTGCCCTCTCTTCATAAGCCTCTCATATCACAAGCAGAAGAGGATCAACCACCACAGCGGCGTAGCTCTCATACTTTACTGCCTCCTCTTCCATCAAGGAGATCTGCCATTAAGAAATTTCCTGATGAGAAATCGGTGGCACATGAATTACCAGTTTCCCGTCAAAGTTCCTATGGCCAAGGCGTCCTAAATGGTTAGTTCTCTGAACACAGTATAATGTAATCCATCGTACAGATATTTCATTGAAGGTTTGATAGGAACATATTGTTTTCATACAGGAATTAATGTTCTATGTGGAGTAGGAATCCTTTCTACACCTTATGCTGTGAAGGAAGGTGGATGGGCAGGGCTTTCTCTATTGTTCATCTTTGGTCTGCTTTCTTACTATACTGGCATACTCCTGAGATACTGCTTAGACAGCCAACCAGGGCTTGAGACTTATCCGGATATTGGTCAGGCAGCTTTTGGTACAGTTGGAAGAATTATCATATCAGTATGTTCTATTGACTGTCAGTTATCTTTGCACTTCAACCTTAGTTATAAAAATCCGTATTTTCATTTGTTTGGGCAAATCATCTCATGTCTGGTACATAAATAATGTTAGTACATATTTGACAGTTTAAGCATAAGTATACAAGAATCACGGCCTTCCTGATACTGATTCTTTTCTTCTTTTGTGTATTTGTGGATGCAGATAATTTTGTACGTGGAGTTATATGTAAGTTTATGTTGCCTACACGTTGTTTATAATATCCTTCGGCTTATTAATTTCCAACATTGTGCCTCATCCTGGTATATGCTTCATTAATTTTGTCCTTCATTTGCAGTCCTGTTGTGTTGAATACATAATTTTGGAGGGAGATAACCTATCGGCTTTATTTCCAAATGCACACTTGAATTTAGGAGGCTACCAATTAGATGCACGGCATCTCTTTGCTTTGGTAACCACCCTAGCTGTTCTTCCTACCGTTTGGCTGCGAGACCTCACTGTTCTTAGTTACATATCAGGTTAGTAGCTAACATCCTATTAGAAGAGCTTCATCTCTGAAGTACCAAAAAAAAACAAATTGTTGGACAATGAAAATTCTGAATTGGATGTCTATAATTTTCAGCTGGAGGAGTTATTGCTTCTGTGATGGTTGTCATTTGCTTGTACTGGCTTGGTTTAGTCGATCACGTTGGCACTCAAAGCAAAGAAACTGTTCTGAATCTTTCTAGTCTTCCTGTTGCTATTGGACTTTATGGATATTGTTACTCCGGGCATGCAGTGTTTCCCAATATATACACATCATTGGAGAAACGTAGCCAATTCCCTGCTGTCCTCTTTACCAGGTAAATATATTCACACATCAAAACAACACCAAGGTTGAGCTATTTATAGAGCTTATCCGCGTCTACATTCTGAATTTCCTTAGATAACAAATCCTGCTTTTCTGATATGTTCATTGTGAATGTGGATACAATTTGGATGCAGTTTCGCTATTGTGACTGCGTTGTATGCCGGAGCAGCTGTTATGGGATACATGATGTTTGGGGACTCAGCTGAATCCCAGTTTACTCTAAACTTGCCTACAGATTTAGTTGCCTCAAAGATTGCTTTTTGGACCACGGTAAGTGAAACATGATTGATCGAATTCTCTCCTTGATACAACCATTTGTACACGTAATGACAAAATCGTCTGCTTCATTTGCAGATCGTTAATCCATTCACAAAATATGCATTGACTATGGCCCCAGTGGCTATGAGTTTAGAGGAGTTGATACCATCAAACCACACCAAATCTCACATGTACAGTATCCTCATTAGAACAGCACTGGTGATGTCCACATTATTCGTGGCTCTTAAAATTCCATTTTTCGGTAAGTTAAGCTGCTATAATGTACTTATTAACATTGTGTTCTTGCCCTCAAAAAGAAAAAAAGTATCAATCTTATCTACTGATTCTCCTGCAGGATTTGTGATGGCGTTGATCGGATCATTTTTCACGATGCTCGTTGTGAGTCCTTCATACCAGTTCTATGTTTTCGTTAAATAGATCGATTTTCTGTTTCCATTTATTGACTTGTACTAATATATATGATCTTTTCTTATATTTCAGACATTGATTCTACCTTGTGCTTGCTTCTTGAGAATTTTGAAGGGAAAAACAAGCCCCATTCAGGTACAAGAGAAGTTTCTCTATGGGCGTGTCCGGTATGAAGGAAAATGTTTTCCACGGAAAAAGTTTTCCTCTATACCAAACACACCCTATATCTATCTCAAACCATTTGTTGTTTCGATAGTCAGTAGGTTCAAATGAACGTGATCTTCGTTATATATATGTATACTTTCCAAATCCTTTTGCGTTACAGTTGTACTACTGAACCCGTCCTAAATTCGCCTTTTTTTTTTGTTATGCAGGTAGTAACATGTATACTTATCATCATAATAGGCAGCATATCAGCAGTTATTGGATCCTACTCAGCTCTCTCCAAAATCATCCACAGCTTATGAGTGAAGAAAATTGGCAATACAATGGCCATTATAGATGTTTTCGAGTCTTAGATTTAACAAAATTTCATTTTCTCAGTGTGTTCTGCTCTTAGTCTCAGACTTGTGATTTTGATGCAATCATTTTTTTGTCTTTTAGAGAAGAAACTTTATGTCATATTGATTGCATGTTACTCAAAGCATATGGCTATATATAGATTGCTTCATTTTCTTTTTTACTAATTCAGTCTTGGGATCTTGAGCCGAGTGTCTTTCGGAAACAACATCTCTACCTCCACAAGGTAATGATAATGTCTGCGTACATTCTACCAACTAAACATTTCAACTCATTTATTACATATCGTGAACACTCAACGTCGATGTGACATATAAATTTTGGAGATGTCATCTCATTATACCTTAAAAATAATTGGAGAACTACAAAAATTATACCTATACATGTGAGTTCTTGTTTTTTAGTTCATATTTGTATTCGAGCCTCGATATATTTCATGAGATTTCAGGTTCAAATTTCAGCAAATTTATCCACATCCGTCCTAGTCTTGATGGACAGAATTACCTGATATCTATAGCTAGTGGAACGTAACACATACCATATAAAATTAATCGAAGTACACACAAATTAATTGAAATTAATTAAAATGCACGTAAATTAACTCGAACACCCCCAATTTTTTGATTTTTTTGGTCATTTTTCTCTGTGCCCCAATAACCACTACAAGAGCCGTCAACGCTGTTTAGCTTTATCGAACAGTAAAGTAATGTCTAGCTCAATACAATTCTCTCCAGTTATTCAACAATTATTCGCAAGAAAATCAAACCCATCGTCCATTTCATCTTTTAAAGCTTCAAAATTGGTACATATAGCACCAATTTCCCTAAATTGTTCAAGAATTCACTTGGATTTTAAGGTGAGAGTTCAGGTTTTGGAAAATCATGATGGAGAAAGTTCTGTACAAGATCTTGATGATTCACCTGCTTCAATTGAGCTACAACCCGTTTCTGATGAACCCCAATTTGATCGAGTCATAGCTGAAGCACAACAGCTTGATGAATCTGTTGTGATTCTATGGTGCGTTTTTGTTCCAAGATTGTATTTTTCTTGTTGGAATATGTTGAATAATTAAAAGGGTCATCTTTAAATTAGATATAGAGAAAAGGGGTTTATAAAGTTGTGTGTTTTTTTTTTTTTAGCTGGTTTATGATTTTTCACTCTATCAGTAGTAGTTGTAGTATTGCTCTCAGAATGTTTGGTCATGCTTTTTATATTGCTTTGAACTGTTTTTTCTCGAGTGTATTGGAAACAGTCTCTCTACCTTTTTTAGGTAGGGGTAAGGTTTGTCTACACCTACCTCTCCAAAACCCCACTTTGTGGTTGTTGTTGGTTTATGATTTGTTAGTTGTCTTCTGTACCAAAGAATGAGAAATGGTGTGTTTATTTTGTTATTATTTGGTTTTTTGCCATCTTATATTGATAAAACAGTGATTACGGCTGAATGGTTTGAGCATAAGAGTGCTTCAATGAGATCTCTGTAAATGGTGAAATGTCACATGTCCCTCTATTATGAGATGTCTAGTTCCTCTAGGTTGATATGAATAGTGTAACTAGTTTAACAAATCAGTTCTTAGTGTAACAGCTTAACGGATCAGTTCCTAGTGTAACGAGCTGAATGGATCAGTTCCTAGTGTAACGAGCTTAACGGATCAGTTCCTAGTGTCATGAGCTTAACAGATCAGCTCCTAGTGTAATGAGCTTAACGGATGAGTTCCTAGTGCAATGAGCTTAATGGATGAGTTCCTAGTGCAATGAGCTTAATGAATCAGTTCCTAGTGTAACGAGCTTAATAGATCAATTCCTAGTGTAACGAGCTTAACGGATCAATTCCTAGTGTAACGAGCTTAATGATCATGTCTAATATATTATAGTAAGTAAGATGAGGTAATCCAGAGTGTTAACAATCAGTTCCTAGTGTAATGAGCTTAATGAATCAGTTCCTAGTGTAACGAGCTTAACGGACCAGTTCCTTGTGTATCGAGCTTAACAGATCAATTCCTAGTTAACGAAGCAGTTCCTAGTGTAACGAGCTTAATGATAATGTCTATATATTATAGTAAGTAAGATGAGGTAATCCATAGTGTTAACAATAAGTTTACATGTATGCCTTGTTTGGCTCATTTACAGTGATTGCAGTGTATAGTCACTAGGCCCATTTGAAACAGATAACTCAATAGAAAGTGCTGACATCTAGAAAGCATATAGGAAAATACCAATTATTGAGCGATGACATGCAATGAAAGTGCTCAATTTTCTTAGCGACTTAGTTCTGATTATGTTTTATACGCAGATGCAAGAGTTTCTTGTAAGGTTACATATTTGAAATTTAGTACCAATGTTCTTTCCTAGGAAGTCATTTGATTTGCCATCTCCATGTGTCTCTTGATTTTAATCTTATTGTCCTCTAATTGTTCATATGGTTATCATTTAATTTGATTAGATGACGGCTCTTGTTTCCTAGTGGATCATTTTACCATGACCTCAAAGATAGAAGCTGAAGTTCTGTAGGTTATCTCGTGGATGAGCTTATGGGATGACACTGGGTTGTTGTTGTTGTAATTTGGTGTTTAGTTGATGTATAAAGCTCTTTGAATCTGCAGGATGGCAAACTGGTGCCGCAAATGCATATACTTGAAACCAAAATTGGAAAAATTGGCTGCTGACTACTTCCCAAGGTTGTGCTCTCTTGCATTTCCCTTCAGATATAACACATTGCAATAAAAAGCTTTCTCTACGCCTTAAGTGTCTACTTTAGTTGCACTTACTGTTGGTTCGTATAGGATTTGCAAGCAGCATTTGTGCTACTCCCTGATCAACTTCCGCACTACTCTTCAAACTTTTCTATATCTGTCAGAGATAATTCAAAACTTTGGATTCTTGTGAAATTTATTTGTTTAGAGACTACTCATATCTCATAAGCATTTTGAGAAGGGTTAGGTACTCTGAATTTTGTAGTTCTTTATTTACTTCCCGAAAGACCCAATAATAGATTGGTGAACAGTTCTTATGTATGGGAAAGACAGTCCAGGAGCTCTCTGATTAACAGACGAGACCTTTTGGCATGTTATCAGAATTAGTCCCCGTGATTTAGCTAGCAGGGAAGGTTTGAGGACACTAAAATTGCTAGAGTTCATAAACTGGATTAGATGGTCGCTGTTACTCCTGAAAGTAGATTACAAGAATCAATTAATAACTATAGATTGCAGCAGGAAGTTGCTTGTGTGTACTTAGGAATGCATTGTGCATCAATTTCTTTAGCGCGAAGAGTTTTAGTTGAATTTGGGTACTGATCCAGATCTTTTACTATCTTAATGTCCCAGAACACGCTTTTACTCTGTTGATGTCAATAATGTTCCACACAAGCTTGTGGTTCGCGCTGGAGTAACTGTAAGGGTTTCTTTCTCCCAACATCTTCCATATGTTTAATGTCTTTTTGCTATGTGATTGTTAACTGCTAAACATGTAAAACTTATAAAATCATTATCTTAAGCACTCGAGGCTATTGTAACATCATCTTTGCAACATCCTCTGATGAAAGCATAAAAATTCTTATTCCTTTCCAGACTTGTCAATGATAGGTAAACCAATCCTATAGTAATTTTTCTTCAAGTAACAGTAGGGTCAAGCCAACTTGCATGCACTTCAATTAATCCAACGAGTGGTGCATTGTATCCGATCAGTTCATGCTATCTTTCAGGTCGGATACCTAACCTGATATTCTTTTCTGAAAGTTGATAAAATTGCAGTATAATTGCATAGGAGTACATAGGTTACCCGCACAATAGATGTGGTACTTTTTTTTTGTGAATCAGTAGTATGAATTGATGCAGACAATGGCTAGAGAATCATAAATAGGATGATAGGGCATGGTTGGCTCTGAAAGTTTAAGAAGTGTGTTTAGAAAATGTCGGGCGTGCTGCACCAAGGATGTGGCCTAGTGGTCAATGAAATGAATTAAGAATCATGAGGTCTCAGGTTCAAATCCCCCAGCAGAGACCAAAACACTATAGGTGATTTCTTCCCATTTGTCTCAGCCTTGTCTAGGTGGACAGAGTTATCTGGACACCACGGTTATCGGAAAAAAAAATGTTGGACATGCACATGATTTCCGAAGTATAGCTTTATCCCTTGGTCGTTTAACTAGGCCTTTCATTTTTGGGCCATCCGGCAGAGCAGGAGAGATGATTTCACCCCATAATAAACATTAACTTCATATGTACAGCTAACATGCAGCAGTCATACGATGCACAAGTCTCCTTTACTTGCTAAAATACGCGTTGCTACTTGAAACACTCTTTTTCTTAAATAAAATGCTGTTGTTTTTTTCTTTCTGAAAGTAGTATTGTTGTTATTTGATTAGTTAAGGGCACTGTTGTGGTTTGAATTTCTTGGTATACATTTAACGATGTGAATTCTACCTTTTCATGTGTCCAAATACATGTGGTGACGAAACCTAAACAGAAAATGCCGACCATACAGGTAACAAACACTACCTATTTAGCTTCTCGACAGCTAATTTTGCTCTTAGATGTTTTTAGCTTCTATTCTTTTACTCTTTTCATGGTAAAAACATAGTGTAAATGTGATTTCTCTGTAGTTATGGAGGGATGGGAAGAAACAAGCGGAAGTAATTGGCGGCCACAAAGCCTATGTAGTCGTTAGTGAGGTCCGCGATATGATTGAAAATGAAGATAATTTGTGACTTGAAGGCATGTCCTATACTTTCATTAGAATCCATTTTTCCAGTTTTGTTCTGGTTCATATCCTATATACTTTTACTTCAGATGTGTACTTTTGAAAGGGTAACTATACACATAGATTGACTTTTTTTTTTTTTTTTTTCAAACATTCAAAGAGTAAAGTGTTGATTTCTTTTCCTGTATCCTGTACATTTATTGAAAACAGCAGCTCCTGAGATATATGAAATTAGTCTGGTGCAAAATGTCCATTATTATATTTTTAACCTTTTATGTACTAGTTATTGTTTCTTTTCTCCATTGTTTTCGGCATGACTTCGTCACTATTGTATTTCCTTTCCGTACTTTTTTTATGTGTTACTTGCAAAGTTACATAAAAGTACCACTATATAAAGTAACAAGGGAGTAAAAATTAGCTACTAAAAGTAATTTCCCATAAAAAGATGGAAATTATAGTGTTATTTGTGCTTAGATTTACAAAACATAGTGAATTTTGCTTAATTACAAAATGTACCAGAATACATTGTAATAATGGTAAAATACATTATATCTGTGTACATAATAAGTGTATTCATGTGTATACGATATTTTTATAGCGGAATACATTATATTCATACGCATAACAATAGTGAAATATATTATATTTGTGTGTATACAAAAATATCTGTCTAATTGTATAGATCCTCACAGATAATAGATATATTTACACATATCTACTATAAAATTTCAAACCATCACTATATTATGTAATTTTTAAAAATTATCGTTGTTTCCAATAAATGTAGGGCCTTAATTTGTTGAGTCACATCATTTTTCCTATTTGATTCTTAAAAAGAGGTCTAGTGATTTGTAACGAATCTCATATCCTTATGAGAATTGATGAATTAAGGAAGCAGTACGATGTTTTGCTAGAAACAAATTTTGTTTTTTGACAGAAAGAGAAAATTGTAGCCCCGAATCAAAAGGTGGGCATCTCAATCTAAACCAACATTATATACCAAGAATTGATACATCAGGAAGATAACATCCTTACACTCTGTTTGAATCATTGTTACCCATTGTTTCATAATGTACTGTATTGTATTATTCTCTATTGTACTGTTCTGTATGGTAGATACAATATTTGGCTAGACTGTATTATTTGTTGTTGTTTAATAACATTTTTATTGTTTAGTTTGACTGTATCGTACTGTATTGTAATTTATAAATTTACTAAAATATCCTTAATTATTCCAGGGTATGAGGTTCGACTAGAATTAAATAATATATGGTAAAGGGTAAAAAAGTATTGTGAAATATTATGCCATGATATAATTGAAAAAAGAAATTAAGTAACAATGGGAACACACCAAATCGCTTATTCCATAAAATGGGGGTTTTCATTGTTACGTAACAATGAAATTTAATAATACAATACATGTTAAGTAACAATCAAAACAAACATTGTAGTAATGGTAACGATACAATACAATACAATGGGTAACAACGATCCAAACAGAGGCACATGAGTTGATACTAAGCCTTTTCATATTTCCATAGTGAGAGTGTTGCTTTGAAGTATTCGAAATACAAGATTATCTTCATGCAAAAGTTATCAGTCTATCGAACTAGAATGACCTTAATTGAAGAAGTGAAAATTTCTTTGACTGTTCTTCGCAGACCAGACATAACCAACTCAAATTCCAACTCATATTTGGGTTTGGTTCTCAATTGCAAATATATCAAAAAAAAAATCTTTAATTGAGCAGTAATATCTTACAATGATTTATTTATAAAAATACTCAATAGAATTTCTTCTCTAGCGAAATCAAACCATAAGATGCATTACTTTTTATCCAACAACTTTTTTTTCTTTACTTTGACACTAACCTAACAAAAATATATTTGATAAGTTGGTAGGCAAATAAACTTTAAAATTTTAATTTTGGCATATATTTTTTAATCATAAGTATCACGCATATTAAGAATAAAACTAAGAAAAATACTTATCACGTGACTTCCAAGGAAATAGGACACAGTGAAATGATATAAGAAAGAGATATATATCATCAAACAATATCTGGGCAACAAAATGTAAATACAAAAAATAGGAGTTTTTGCATTTTGATAACAAAAATAACAAAATGCATATCTTCATTATGATACACTCAAGTGATGTATGACCGCTATCAGCTTGGTAGTTATTCTCATTTTTTACTATTTACATCATGATGTAATTATATCTGGGATTACCACTTTGATCCATTACAATAGTAGTAACTATGTTGACAAACTGACACTTAAGAGACTATTTATATTTTGTAAGTAATTTTCAGATATTTATTTATAATTTTTTTTTTAGTTATTGTGCATTTGTATGTGTTTTCAGAGTGCCACGACACAAAAGATTAATAATGCACGGTAATTTTTCATAAATTGCTTAAATTTGATGACATCAATTGAATTACTTAATTCATCTAAAACGAAATTTTTAATTTTGCTATTGCAAATGGATAAAGTATAACAGTTTTCTGTTGGAATGATTGAATATATCATCTCAAATTCGATTCTCTCAATATTAGCTTACATGTCTTTGTTTTTTTCTTATATAAGAGTTGCTAAAAATAGACATTTTTTTACTTAATTTTTTATATATCCTACGCAAATATACTTACATATGACGTTTTCTTAACCTTATTCTGAATTATTACATGACTTATCCGATAGATGTAATTATATAAAAGATGATTTTTTTTTTGAAGTTTAAATAAATAAGATGTTGGACACGCATTCACAATATATTACCTTTAATATTGTGGTAAAAAAATATGTTACTAATATCAAAATTTAAGTAATTTAATTTAAAATTTTAAAACATTTTTATTTAGAAGACTAAGAAGTTTTTCTTTCTTTCTAACAATTTTTTTTTGTACTTGACAATTTTGTTCTGCAAATTTTAATATTATCTAAATTAAAAATTCACTATAAAAATTGCTAATTTAGACTTATATATAATTGAATACGTAAACACATATATTCTACGTCATATAATATACCTACAAAATCATATAAGTTATAGGCATAACACATAAATATGACCTTAAACTTGGCTTCAAATTATAACTTTGACCTCAAACTTTTAAAGTGCACAAACAAGCACTTTAACTATCCAACTTTAAATAAATAAACACTCAATTTTTGCGGCCAAAGAGTGTGAAATACAAATGCTCCAACGTGTATTAGTGAGCCACTCAATGGCTGTCAACTAATTAAATATTTTACACGTCGATTTTAGAACTAAAAAAAATAAAATTAATTCAATTAATATACAAGGGTAAAGGGTTAAAGATAACTTCATTTAACCTCGTTGTCTCTCCAAATTTCAAAACCCTAGCTAGGGATTACAACCAAAATCTGGTGAACCAAAGGAAAAATCATTCAAGATTTTTGCTGACCCTGATGTATATCTATTCATCTTCCTCAATTTAGTCCATGTATACCTTAATTTTGCCCTTTTGAAAGTTTATTTTTGATATAAGGTAGAATCTTTTTGTCACTATGAGTGTAAATTCGTTCTTTTTTTATTGCTTTATACATATGGGTCATATTATAGTTATAGCTCTTTTTGACAATGAAAAAAAAATTAGAAGTCATTTGCATTAAAAATGAGTAGAAATCGTACTAAAGAGAGGAAAAAATCTTGCTTTGAAAGAAGAGGAAAATAAATAAATTTTGATTTGAAAATATAAAGATATATATATAAAAAGGATTTATTAAGGGTATAATTGTCATTTCGGCATTTTTTACCGTTGTGGGCCACAAAATTTACTCCTGATGCACGCAGAATGAGTGCACATCACGCTTTTTGCCAGGTGAAACTCAAGTGTTTATTTATTTAAAAGTTGGATAGTTAAAGTGCTTGCTTGTGCACTTTGAAAATTTGAGGTCAAAGTTATAATTTGAAGCCAAGTTTAGATCCTATTTATGTGTTATATCCCTGTGTGTCTACTCGTTCAAATTTACGGTAAGGGTCTATTTGTATATTCAAAATTGTAAAATTGAACTACATAGATATTTTGGGGCTTTAGCTACCTTACCCTAAAGCCTTCCTCTGCCGGTATACCTCCATCTCACGGCGGTGTGTGCCAATTTTTCCCTGTTCACCTGCTTTACTTTACCTAGAGCTGCCCGGCGGTGTGCCTGCCATGGGAATGATGGAGATAGATGGACGTGAAAGAAGTGTTGATTCAGAGAGGTGGGAGGATGATATGGAAGAAAGCGGGTATGATAAATCTAAGGATTCTTCAAGTAAGCATCGAAGCAGTAAGGATAAGGATAGGAAAAGTAGTAGTGGTCGAAGAGAAGAGAAAGAACATAAAAGAGATCGGGAGAAGAGTAAAGAGTTGGAGAAGGATCGTTCGTCAACTCGTGATAGAAGGAAGGAAGATCGTAGAGATCGTGGAAAAGACCGGGAAAGAGATACTGAACGGGGAAGAGATAAGGAACGAGATCGGGATACTGACCGGGAGAGGGATAGTGAACGGGGAAGAGATAAGGAACGAGATCGGGATACTGACCGGGTGAGGAGCAGCAAGGATAAGGATAGTGAGAAGGTAAGAGAGAGGAAAAAGGAAAAAGAAAGAGGTAGTAGAGATGGAGCTGAGAAGGAGAAGGGGAGAGAAAGAGCTAAAGAGAAGGGGAAGGAAGTGGCTGAGGATGATAAGGAAAGGTCAAGAGACAAAGATAGGAGCAGCCGTAGGCAGCGAGATGAGAGTCATGATAGGAGTAAGGACAAGGACAGGCGGAAGGATGAGGATTCTGATTATCGCGATTCAGCTAAGCAGGAAATTGTTGTTTCTCATGAAGATGAGGAGAGGTCACATAACAATGCAGTTGAAACAGGTGGATCACAATCTGCTGCTGCTGCTTCAGAGCTGGAGGAACGCATTCTGAAGTAAGTAACCCATTTTTTACTGGCTCTTTTATTTCATAATGTGTCATATTGTATTGTGTTATCTTGTATCCTACTATATTGTTTCATAATATATCATATTGTATTGTAGTGTGTTCTATTGTATCGTACTGTATTGTTTTAATTGAATACACCATTTACCATTCAATTGATTTCAGCTAATATCTTATAATAAGAAAGGAAAAGAGAAAGAGTTGCTACTTTTCTATGTTAGTTTTTTTTTGAGAAGGTAACAATTTGTATATATTTATCCATACAACACCTAGGTTGTGCTGAAACCATATTTTACATGTGAAAAAGAAGAACAAACTGCTTCGTCAACCTATCAAAAAACAAAGGCTTCTATCACTGAAGCAGTACCTTCTATGTATCTCTAGTTAGCTCAAAAAATAGAAAATATCTAAAGCAGTTCAACTTAAAAATATCTCGAATTTCTCTCTTCCTAGATTGTCCACCAAATGCAGGCTGGGACAAACCTCCATCCATCTTTCTGTGTCAATCTTGTACTTGCTTTTTCCCAGCTGAGCAAGACCTCAATAATCTTTCTTGCCATTGTCCAAACAATATCTGTGAGACTAATGAAGATCTTCCATAGCATGTCAGTGATCCTACAATTTTGGAATAGATGGCTGGCTGTCTCAGTTTCTTTAGCATACATGTAGCACTTTGAGCATATGTTGAAATTTCTCTTGCTAAAGTCATCATGTGTCAACACCACTTCCCGGGCTAACAACCAGTTGAAACATGCTACTCTATAGGGTATTTTAACTTTCTATATGTTCTTCCAAGGCCAGTTGTTCATCTGTTGAAGGACTTTATTGAGTAGCTTATAAGCTGAACTAATTCTGAAGC
The DNA here is from genome assembly GCF_000226075.1 of Solanum tuberosum. Classification (NCBI taxonomy): domain Eukaryota; kingdom Viridiplantae; phylum Streptophyta; class Magnoliopsida; order Solanales; family Solanaceae; genus Solanum; species Solanum tuberosum. The sequence goes on along the minus strand of NW_006239290.1, from coordinate 82,350 downwards.
ATCCTATACTGTCTATTTTCCATAGAGCTCCAAGTAGTGTAAGCATCTTTGATATTGAAGGGCACTGACCAGTTTAAACCAAAAAGGGCTAGGAACATGTTCCAAAACGGCGGTGAAGCATGCCCCCAAGGCCTAGCTCGAGTGGCAAAAGGTGGAGGATTTGTGGCTTAGGTCGCAAGTTCAAGCACCACACCATGCAAAGCGAAGCCTGGTATTTAAGTGGAGAAGGGTAGAGGGGCGGGCCCATTATTTACCGAGTTTAGAAGTCTGTGATTGGTCCAAAGGGCGGGTCACAGACGGATTTCTCGGTTATCAAAAAAAAAAAAGGGCGGTGAAGCATGAGGTGGTTGATGCTTTCTGATGTTGACTGACACATGTAACACCTATTGACCAGTTGGAATCTTCTTCTCTTAAGATTGTCTTGAGTGAGGCATGCTTCTTTTCAGGCTGTCCAAGTAAAACATGAGAATTGCGTTGAGGACATAATTGTACAAATAAAAGTGTGCTCTCCCTACGGTTTAAGCCTTTATGTTAGATTGTCACACATTTCAACAATAGTGATAATGATGGTATCCACCCGTCTGGTGGTCATGATGTTATTAACATTAACAATGTAACTTTAACTAGAAACGAACCAGAGAAAGGCGACAATAGTGGTGCTAATTTAGTAAATTTAATCTGTAATTGTTACCATTCTGTTAATGGTTATCCATTTGTATTTATTTTGTTGAGAGATTCGTTTTATCATCTGTCTTAAGCTAGCACATGGTTTGTAGCTGTGTGCACTGGCTCCTATGATGTGTACGGTGCTGGTTTAGTAATTTAACCAGGGCAGTTGTACATGCACATTGGTTGCTAGATGCACAGAATTCTTGAAAGATGTTTTGACACAGTAGAATCTAGATGTGGTTTGATAAGTTATGTTTGTTGTACTTGGTAGCTATAGGCTGAAGGAATGCTTATGACTGCAGGATGAAGGAAGAGAGGTTGAAGAAAAAATCAGAAGGTGCTTCTGAGGTGTTGACGTGGGTTAGCAAGAGCCGGAAGATCGAGGAGATAAGGAATGCTGAGAAGGAGAAAGCCTTACAGCTTTCAAAGATTTTTGAAGAGCAGGTAGGTTGTCTGCTGATGTGCATGTGATTCTTTCTGTTGGAATTGGATTGATTTGACTTCAGGTCTTCATGATATATTACAATCTTGCAGGACAAAATGAATGGAGAAGAAAGTGATGAGGAGGAGAATGCTCGGCTAGCTGCAAGTATGGATCTTCTTTCTGAATATTTCTTTTGGTTAATCTTTCTAATCAAATGTTTTACAAGACCATGCACATTCAATCAAAGTCGTAATATATTGTCTTTGGAACAGAAAAAAATGATATTCTTGGTGCATTTGTCTTGTTTGGGTGCAAAGCTTCCTGCTCTTCATTCTTAGTCTGTTTGATTTCACTTCTACCTATGATACAAAAATTGTTGGTGGAGTCCCTTTTATCATCCAACTCTAATCAAACTGGTGTTGCATGTGAAATCCAAAATTTTGATGTCATCATTGGGGAAATGAAAGTATCCAAGGTCATTCCTTTCATGTAATATGACGTGGCTTTTGTGCAGTTTGGAAACGGAAGTTAAATGGCTTTATTATATTCTCTGAATTGAAATAGTTGAAGAATGGTCTTAAGTTTGTCTTTAATTTCTCTCAACAGAAGAGCTAGGTGGGATGAAAGTACTCCATGGGCTTGACAAAGTAGTCGAAGGTGGGGCTGTTGTCTTGACACTCAAAGATCAGAGCATACTTGCTGGTGATGATGTTAATCAAGGTAACCAAATAAGTGATATGTTCATGTTTTCTTTTGTTTTGTTTCTGCTTTCAGCCTTCAGTATTGTGGATTCGGATTTTGTAGTGACTTGAATTGTATACCCCAGAGGTTGATGTGCTTGAAAATGTGGAAATTGGAGAACAAAAGCGAAGGGATGACGCTTACAAGGCTGCAAAGAATAAAACAGGGATCTATGATGACAAGTGAGATTTAATATACCTGTAATCACCACTTCTTTGTAAAGTTTGAATGACTAATTTATCTCATTATGATTGGATGTAGGTTCAATGATGAACCTGGTTTTGAAAGGAAAATATTACCAAAATATGATGACCCGGCAGAAGAGGAGGTTTAACTCTTTGTTTCCCTTTTCTTTTTTAATTCTCAGAAAATATTGTATTTCCTGAATATTGTTTAAAAACATTTTGTCCTCAATTTAAGAAGCACGGACTTGTACATCCAATCTGTCTTTCTTACCCTAGATTTTCTTTTAGGGAGTTATTCTTGATGCAACTGGAGGTTTCAATATTGATGCAGAGAAGAAACTGGAGGAGGTAAGTCATTTTTATCTATCTAATCATGTATTGTTTCCAGACTGTATGTCAGGTTACATTTGTTAACAGAGTTACCTTTTTTGATTGCCAGCTACGGAGAAGGATTCAGGGGCCTTCCTCAATAAATCGGTCGGAAGATCTCAATTCTTCTGGGAAATTATTGTCCGACTACTATACTCAAGAGGAAATGGTTCAATTTAAGAAGCCCAAAAAGAAAAAATCACTGAGGAAGAAAGAGAAGATGGACCTAGATGCCCTTGAAGCGGAGGCCAAATCTGCTGGATTGGGTGTCAGTGATCTTGGTTCTCGCAACGATAAGACTAGGCAGGTCCTTAAGGAAGAAAAGGAGAGAGCAGATACAGAGATGAGGAGCAATGCTTACCAAGCTGCTTATGCCAAGGCTGAAGAGGCGTCCAAAGCACTTCGACCCGAGAAAACTAAGAACAATCAGAGAGAGGAAGATGATGCAGTATTTGATGATGATGATGAGGAGCTTAGAAAATCCTTAGAAAGAGCCAGAAAGCTTGCTTTGAGAAAGCAAGAGGGCCTTGCCAAAACCTTTCCAGAGTCAATTGCTTCGCTTGCCGCTTCCCGTGCAAATGATTCAACAGTGGATAATACAAGTTCTGCATCTGGAGAGGCACAAGAGAACAAGGTTGTCTTCACAGAGATGGAAGAGTTTGTCTGGGGGCTTCAGCTTGATGAAGGTAATACTCTTTAATTTGCTTGACTGATCGTGCTAATAGCCATTTTATTATGTGCGATTTCTCAAGGTAATTGGGAAAGGTTTATTCAATTGCATGTGGTGGATAGGCCATGTTTTTGGAATAGGTTTGTATGCTTGCTCAATTTAAGTGTTACCAGTTATGAGTAATTTGTGAGTTGGGAAGAGAACACTGGATAGTGAGGTCGGCAAATCACTGAACGGAATTACTCCTTCAATTTAACAGTCCCCTTTTCTCCCCCTTGTGGGTGTGGAGTAATGTTATATGGGGTATCATCGAAACAAAATACCGATACACATTGCAATTGAGTCTCCAGATATATCGACACAAAATTCTGAAACTTATTACAGTTAATCTCCAGGTACAATATTGAAACAGAATTTTGAAATGTTCTACAATTAGTCACTCTTCCTTCTTACTCCAACTCCTATTTTAGATGATTAAGAAAAGAAAGTAAAAAAAATTGGAGGTTTATAGTATATAGATATTCTCCAGTTTATTTGTGAATAGAAGTTGTGTTGTTTTTATGGAAATTTCTTTTCTTTTTTTGCATGTCCATGCCTAAGGGTGTGTTTTTGTGATGATGAGCATTTAGAGTTATCCTTGTTATAAGTTCTTCAACAAAAAGACCTTGTAGAAGTTCTTCAACAGAAAGTCTAATAAATAAAAGCTTTTCAATAGCAAAAATCTTGTTTGTCATTGGAATTGATTCTGAGACAAAAGAGTCACACATTTCCTATTCAACATATATCTCGACATCCCTCCAGGGATATCTGGTTGAATTGGAAGGACATAACACAGTTTTGCAATCATGTTTCACGTTTTAATGTTGTATTTTTGCTGTGTTTTTATATTATCATTAACTGCAACTTTTACTTTGGTCTTTACTGGAACTTGGCAAAGGCTTTCAAGGGTGATATTATCTGATATTACCTGTTTGATCTTGTAGAGGAACAAAAACCTGGTAGTGATGATGTTTTCATGGAGGAAGACGTGTTGCCAAAACCCTCTGATGAAGAAATGAAGAATGAGGATGGTGGTTGGACCGAAGTGAAGGAAATTAAGGAAGAGGAGCCCTCTGTAAAGGAGGAGGAAATGGAAGTAACTCCAGATAATACGATACGTGAAGTTCCAGTTGGAAAAGGTTTATCAGGGGTTCTCAAACTTTTGCAAGAACGAGGTACACTCAAGGAAGATATTGAATGGGGTGGTCGAAACATGGACAAGAAGAAGAGCAAGCTCGTAGGCATCCGTAGTGAGGACGGGAAAAAGGAAATACACATTGAAAGGACTGATGAGTATGGGCGAATTGTAAGTACTTCTACTTGACTAATGAGTTTTTGGATTCTCTAACTTCTATTCGCCACTAGTTTTGTGCTATTAACCCCTTCAACCAGTATGCTGTTTATCCAATTGTATCCCCC
>NW_006239290.1:29235-76995 GCF_000226075.1 Solanum tuberosum | reverse complement strand
CCCCGCGATAATTCTGTGGAAGCTGTCACTTGCCATCCTTGGTTTGTGAATAAAAAATCTCCTTGCTTCCTGCAGTCCTCCTGTCCTACACTTTCTTGTGTAAAGATGTCACTGCCTTCTGATAGGGAAATTTTTTGCTGCGTCTGTACGGTCTGATAGGGAAATTTTCCCTCTATAATATTCAGTAGTCTGAGTTTCTTATTATCAATAAGTTTATGAAATTCATTGTTTATAGAAGTGAATTTTTTTCATAAATTGATCTAACATCTCTTTATATACCATAAAACTCCAATTTAGTACCGGCGTGTGGACATAAAATGGGATGGAGGGGATTTCTAAGTAACAGCAGGTAAGAATGGCGAGATTGCTCCTGTGAGACTACTCTGTCCATTATCGCCGTGGAGTTTGATTTAGCTGTAATGAGATTGGAAATATGATGATTGAGAGGGGGTAATCTTTTAATTTTCAATATAATGAAACTGACTGTAATGACACTTGCCAAATAAAAGAGGGGAGAGTGGGGGCTGACTGCTGAACACCTATTTGATGAATTTCCTTCTGGTTCTATGAGTTTTTTCTAGTGTAGCCTCATCTTTCAATTGATATGTGGCTTCTTCTTCTTCAGCTGACTCCAAAGGAGGCTTTTCGGTTGATTTCACATAAATTTCATGGGAAGGGGCCTGGGAAGATGAAGCAAGAAAAGCGTATGCGGCAATATCAGGAGGAGCTGAAGATAAAACAGATGAGAAATTCAGATACGCCATCACAGTCTGTGGAGAGGATGAGAGAAACTCATGCTCAAACAAGAGTTCCATATATTGTTCTTAGCGGAAATGTTAAACCAGGGTTTGTTTTTTCCTTACTCTCTTTAAAGTGCTTTAATTCAAAAAGTAGATCTTTTCCCGTGGAATATCAACTATGCAGCTGACTTGTCAGTTGCCTAGGGCAGGGTTCTTATGCTTCTGTCCTGTTGAAGTTCCATCAATTTTGATTTGGCCTTAGAGATACATTTTGTCTGAGATCTCTCATATTTTCCTGTCGCAAGCTTGTATTTTAATGTCTCCAACATTCTCTATGGTCTGTAATTTGTGAAGTGTTCTGTCATTTTCAGGCAAACTAGTGATCCTCGAAGTGGTTTTGCTACTGTTGAGAAGGACTTGCCTGGAGGTTTGACCCCTATGCTTGGTGATAAGAAGGTCAGTGTCTTTTGCTGATGATGATACTTATGTAGCTGGCTATGATTCTGTTTTACTCTTTGTTGCTCAGACTCTCCAAAATTGCTGCCACACGTATTTTTGAAGAGTCCGAGCAACGCAAGTTTTACTTGTGCTCACTAGCTCTCCACCTGAACACATATTTTTGCAGTCTGGATTGCTTCTCATGCTATGCTTAATGCTCTATCTGATAAGTTTTTTTAGTGCTTGCACATTTTGGCCTCTATTTGATCATCACCTAGTTCTCAGGGTTGTAATTTTTATCGCATCGTCTTTCAGGTTGAACACTTTTTGGGCATAAAACGCAAGTTTGAACCAGGAGAGGGGAGCTCACAAAAGAAGACCAAAAATTAATCGTGTATACTTCTCGCTGTTCAAGATATCCTTTTTGCTTTATGCACAAGATCTTGTAATTGTACATAAAACTCTATCTACGTTGTGGCGTAAAAGTTTCAATTGTGATGCCTCTGTTAAATGGCATAGCAACATATGAAAATAGTAGGGTACTTCACAGGTAGTTGAACAATACTACTGTTTTTGGCCTTTAAATCACAATTATAATCGTGCTGAGCATTTCAACATTTCTTCTGTATTTGTCATCTGGATGAATGTAAATTTCATTTAGACGTTCAAAGTATGACATGTTTCAATTGAAAATCTAAACACATGATAAAGGGTGAAACTCATATTTTTTTAAAAGAATATGTACATGTTCATGACTATTTATTATGTAAATAAATTAATCACATAAAATATGTCTCCCTCCTTTGATTATATATATTCTTCAACAAAAAATGGAACTTGCATGATGTTTTAAAGCTTATTGAGGTTAATATGTATCATTGAAGGAGACAATTTATGTTTAAGTGGTTAACTTATTTATGGAACATACATGTAAGTTTTCTCAAAATGTTGGACGTTCTTCTACAAATAATTTATCATATGTTTATGTGCTCAATTGAAATATGTCATTTGTAGTTTGATTATAAATAAAATTTATTGTTATCGATATATAGATTTCATGGCGAATTAAAATAAGTTAGAAGAGCTGCAAGAAAGAATAAGGACCACAGGATTTGGATAACCTTACTTCATCTTCTTTCTTCCTTTGTCACAAGTCACAACTTTACATAGTCACTCTGCCTATCAAGAAGCTTAAAAAAGACTCAAACAATGGCAATGCATCATTATTTTCGTACAGGAACAACTACATCCCATCAATGGCGGAGTCAGAATTATGTCAATAACAACAGAGTCAGAACTTTCACTAAAAGGATTCAAATATACATGACTCAGGAGTCGCCCTCAGATAACCAAAAGGACACAATCCAATCCAATCAATTTGCACCACTCGAATCAGTTTTCAGACGGCGTTTACTTACAGGGATTGGCACAGCTTCTATAGTAGCCTTGGGTGCCAATTTTGCTGGCATTACTAGTTCTTTACTAGGCCTATCACCCGATGGTGTTCGGAGTCTTAAGCTCGATGTAATCTATCCTATCAGAGGTTATACTCGATGTCTTGATACAAATGAAGGATTTGGTCAGTAAGTTAACTGAGTACAACGTTATATATCATCACAAAAGATTGGACTTTTTGTGGCAACAATATGAGTTGCCACTAAAACAATTGGTGACGGATTTTCTGTTTATTTTTTGTTACAGAGTTTGTGTATCCATCGAATTGGGTGGGTGATCAAACTATATTGTATCGAACCGCGGGGAAAGTAGAACGATCACTAGATCCACCATCGTTGAGTGGCAGTGGTGATCGGAGACGGAGAAATGTGAATGAACCGGTTGTTGCATTTGGTCCTCCGGGATCAAATGGGGAGCTCAATGTTAGTGTCATTGTTGCACAAGTTCCTATTGATTTCTCGTAAGCTTCGATCCCTAGTCTTACCTTAAAATGTATAATTTCATATAGTTTTTACAAGTTTGATGTTGCATTTTGTTAGGATTTTGTTCTGAATTTTCTACCTGTTACGAATTGGAAATTAGCTAAGTTTTGTGAGATGTCCTCAATCTTTTTGTTGTTGCTAGTTAGTCCCTAAAGGTGACATTATCATTGGGAGTCAAGTAACCAAATCATATCAAAATATTATGCATCTTTTAGTCAGATTATTTTGGCATAATACATAAACGGGCTCTTTAACTTGGTCTTATCTGATATTTATGTCCTTAAACTTTAGTTGTGCACAAGTAGATACTTAAACTTGTATATAGTTGAACAAGTAGACACATGTGTCCTACGCGTATTAATGCATCGTAGGACGCATGTGTCTACTTGTTCAACTTTATACAAGTTTAAGTGCCTACTTATGCACATCTAAAGTTGAAGGACATAAATGCCAGTTAATGTCAAATTAAAAGAGATATTTATATATTGTGTCAATTATGTTTGTTGTCTGATTTATCATCGTTAAAGATTTGCATTTGTTACGCTTCTACATGACGTCTTGTTGTTTTGATCTCAACGCGATTTTTGGCAGGATAGAGACATTTGGAGGACCAAAGGAAGTAGGTGAGGCTATAGTGCAGACTATTACAGGATCAGGCAAAAGACCTAATGTTAAAGGGACACTAATTCAAGCAAATTTAAGAGAGGATTCTAATAAAAAATACTACACATTAGAATTTCAAGTTGAAAGCCCAACATTTCAGAGACACAATGTTGCTGTTTGTTGTGCTAGGGGAGGAAAGTTATTCACTTTGAATGCACAATCTCCACAATCAATTTGGCCAATGGTGAAGGAAGATTTCTACAAAATAGCTAATTCTTTTAGCTTAACATCATGAAGTCGTAAATCGAACAGAATACAGGCTTGCTTGCTTTATTTGATTCAGGACCCTCTTGATGTTGCGTCTCTTTTAGAGTTGGTGCCTAATAAATGAAAAAGATTAAGTTGTGATTGTTCTGATTGAGAATACGAAAGAGGCAGAAAGAAAACGAGTTCGAACTCTAATTCAAAAGGTGTTATACAAATAGAGCTTCAAATGATTATAAGTTTTACGTAATAGTCCAAATAATTCTCTTTTATGGCATTAGTTATTGGATGCTCAACTTTGTAACAAGAATATCATTATAAATTTTGTTTACACTACACAAATTGTTTGATAATGCTCTTAATCTCTTCAAACAAATACAATGACAATGATAATGATTTTGATAAATTGTGCATCTCAAAATTGGAGTGTTTAATTGTTATCTGAGTTTAAATTAAAATATCTATGTATAACTATATCAAAATATAAGTAATCAAGAATTGGCCAAGGCCGACGAGGCCAATTGAAATTCAGAGTTTCCTACATTCGATCGATTATTAGTTCATTATAGAAAGTTTCTAGAAGGATGTTGTCCATGTTGGTAGCAACATTGACTAAGTTAAAATTACATTGAAAGTGTAAACAAATTTAATAAATTATATTATTAGTGTTTTACTACTTTCAAGATTCACTTTTTTTTAGGTTCCAATATTTTCTCCTAACTAGGTCCTAAGTCTTATAATTACAGCACGTGTCTATACACATCTTTATCCTTAAATTAAACAAGATTAATTAATTAATTAGTACAAATTTCTAATCATTATTATCACAAGTTATTAATTAACCAAAAAAAAATCCCTCATGCACGTAAAACCACAACACATCCCTAACAATAGGAGTACACGTAATTAATTAACAGTCATAAAAGAATTGAACAACCTTAATAATTGCTAAATTAACGTTTGATTAATTCTTAATCTAAGAATTTCCTCATCTTTCATGTTCTAACCCCAACCCCTTTTACTAGATTGTCGTATGGAAGCTTGAAAAAACATCAAGATTTTCCATCAATGTAAGTAATTTTGTCTTAATTTTCATATAATATTTGTCTCGATTTGCGTGCCTAAATCTTATATTATGTGAATGTACATGTTTTGTTATGTCTTAAAATATGTTATCCAATTTTTGTGTGATTTTTTGTGTTTAATTTGAATTTGATGTGTATGTAAGGGATTCAATTGAATTTCGTTCGTTTGAAAATTATACTATATATAAATTGTTGAATCCGCGATTCAAATTCTAGGATGTGAAATCTTGAATTCCCTTGTTAGAATTTCTTGTGGTTCGGCTTTTCCCTGGACCCCACTAGTGCACCGGTTTACCCTTGTTGGAATTTCTAGCTATGCCACTGTTTGTATAGTATGTTAATTGTCCTTAGCAATTAGGGGGTGGAGAAATAAGATGTTTTTTTTTATTGATTTTCTTGATACGGGATCTTTCGGAAAAAACCTCTCTACCTCTGCAAGATAGGGCTAAGATCTATGTACACTCTGCCCTCCCCAGACCACAACACACTGGGTATGTTGTTGGCACGTGGAAACTAGTCCAGAGTGATATCATCAACTGCGCGATAGACCTGCATGAGTAAGCACTTTTATGTCTATCGAAAACAGACTCTCTACTTTCTCAGAGGTTTGTGTACTCTCTACCCTCTCCAGATCCCGCGTGTAGAATTACACGAGGTTCGTTGTTGTTGTACTTTAGTCTTGTAAAGGTGTTTACTTTTCATTTGGTACTAGTATCTTGCTCTTGATGTATTAAATCTTTATTGGTATTGATTTGGATATCTAATTTGTGAGTATTTGTTGTGTTTTAATGGGATTTATATAGTTGACATGACTAAAGGGGGTGTGGAAGATAATGTTGTTCTGTCCAGTGTGAATGTGAGTAATGTTGATAAGATGTTGGCACCAAATTATAATGGGAATTTAAAGGGCAAGAACAGTTTGGAGAGTGAGCTCGAGTCGATACTTGTGAGGCAGCAGCAACGTCAACATAATCGTGATTTAGTTGGTGAACGGGAGAGGGATTTGAATTTATCGAGGAGTGGTAGTGCTCCTCCTACTGTCGAAGGATCGTTGAGTGCTGTTGGAAGTTTGTTTAGGAATTCCAATTTAGCACAATCTAATAGTAGTAACAACAGCAATGGTGGTGGTGGTGGTGGTAATTCCAGCAATGACATTTTGACAGAAGAGCAAATTCGATCACACCCTGCGTACTTAGCGTACTATTACTCAAATGTCAATCTTAATCCTAGATTGCCCCCACCGTTGATGTCTCGAGAAGATTGGAGAATTGCTCAGAGGGTTCAGGCAGGTGGATGTGCTTTTATGAGCAAGAATTTGATGGAACAAGGTGGTGGTTCATCATTGTTCGCGATGCAGCCTGGTTTCCCTATACAGAGGGCGGAAGACGAGTTGATAAAGCTGAGGAAGACTGCTGCAAGGAATCTTTCACGAGGAACATTGGAATCGAACACTGGAATTGGTATGAGGAAAAAGAGTTTCGCGGACATAGTTCAGGTGATTTCTCTTGTCTTGTGCTGGTATATTTACTTTATATCGAAATGCTTCTATTTAGTTCATCGAAGTAATCAATGTACCAACACTTTCTTAAGTTGACGTGTGTTCGTGACAGATAAACGTTGTTTTTTCTTTTTTTGGTGCAAAGCAACACATATTCATATGAAAGCTATCATCTTTTCAAAATCTATCATGTCAAATCATCGAGAAAATGCAGAAACGTACCTGAATCCATGAGTTCCAATGAAGACAACCGCGTTCTCCTCCTCTACTTCTCATGATACTTCTGAGACTTTTGAATTAAGATGATATACTTTTATTTTTCAGGAAGGACTTGACCAATCTGCACTCTCGTCTGCTGATCTTTCACACGCTGAAAGCACAGAACACACAAAGACATTGCTCACTGGAAATGCTCCTCCCGGCTTTTCTGGATTGGAAAAGATTCAGAATCCTAATCCACATCACCCTGATTCTTCTGCATCTGCTATCAATTCACCGATAAGAAGGAGTGGAACACCTGAGCCTCGTTCATTTACAAGATCACCTAGTCCCAAGATTTCAATTGACATAACTAGCTCAAAAGGCCTCAATGCTGATGTATCTGATCTTACTGCCTCATTATCTCGCCTTCAACATGACGATAATATGCAGCAGACTTGGCTTCAAAATAGACTATCAAATGGTTATAGGCAGGGCGTGCAACATCAACTAAATGAATACTATGAAGCTGAAAATTTAGGTACTGTTTCCGATTATGCTGACCATAATTCCACATTCTACCTTGATGGACATACGGATTACCTCAGTCCTGAGTTTGTGAGTCAAAACTCTAGAGTCCAACACTATGTCAATAACAATCACGTTGTAAATTCTACCGGATATTTACCTGATGGATACAAATATAATCCGAAGATGGTGTTGAATAACAATCTTGGTAAGGTTTATTGATCAGTCGTGATATCGTGTGCATTTAAATTTTGAATCCTAAAGTCTTTTGTGCTCACATTGTTTGAAAAATGTGTTAGGTTCTCATTTAAATGGTGTCAATGGGAATGGACGCCATTTGAGGAGTGAGCCGAAATATGCAACTTCTCATGGCAATACAGACTTAAAAGTTCTTGGAACAATGTATGCTGATGCATCACTCCCGCAACAGAAGCAACAATATTGCCCTTCCTTAATACGTAATTCTTGCAGTTTAACGGATAGGTATCATGTGATTCATGCTCTTGGCTCAGGCCAAGAGAATAAAATAGCAAACTCATTGTATGTGACAGTAGGATCTAGAAGTCCTATGTATCAGAGTGATCCTCTCCCACAGATTCCTCCTGCCTTGAGAAATTCTACCGATGAATCTAAAAGTTCACGGCATTCGGAGAACGTTGCTGATGGAAGTGTTTTACCGTCCCTGCTGGACGATCTCAAGAACAACCCCAGGTCGTTGGATCTTTTGGACGTTCTCAATCATGTTGTCGAGTTCAGGTGCATCTAAGCTGCTTTTTCCGTATATACTTTAGCTCTATCATCTCTTTTTTTCCTTTACTTCCTTTTTTTTATTACTTAGTAAGGATCAGTATGGGAGTCGATTTATTCAAAAGAAGCTGGAAACTGCCAGTGTCGAAGAAAAGATGAAGATATTCCCAGAAATTCTTCCTCATTCTCACAGTTTAATGACAGATGTCTTTGGGAATTATGTCATACAAAAGGTACTGATAGTCGTTTAAACCATCGTTATCTTTTTCTTTTTTCTTCTTTTTCCTTTTCAAACTGTACACTATCCTAGATGAATTTTGTATTGATTGTCATTTGTTAATCAATGTAAACAGTTCCTCGAGCATGGAACGGAGAGTCAAAGAAAGGAACTAGCAAGGCAACTTCTTGGTCATGTTTTGCCTCTGAGTCTTCAAATGTATGGTTGCAGAGTTATTCAGAAGGTTGATCCTTATACTTTATCCTGTACTAACTCGATCTAGTTTCAGAGCACAGTCATGTCTTGTGCAGTCATATGTGTTTGTCTAGATCGATGACAAATAAATACTCCTTCCGTTTCAATTTATTTGTATGGTTTTGACTTGACATGGAGTTTAAGAAAGTCAAAAAACTATTGTTTGTCATATCAAAGTAATTGAACTTTATCCGCTATAACAGTTAAGTCAGAAGAAGAGATAGAGTACGATATCCTTGCTTAATAGTTCATCCTTTTATCCCTTTTTTCTGGATTACAGAATGAAACATATTATATGATCACAGGCTTTGGAAGTCTTTGATGTGGAACTGCAGAAGCAAATGTCTACAGAACTAGATGGCTATGTGATGAAATGTGTTCGTGATCAGAATGGTAATCATGTTATTCAGAAGTGCATAGAGTATGTACCTCAAGATCGAATTCACTTTATTGTAGCTTCCTTCTTCGGGCATGTTGTGTCTCTATCAACACATCCTTATGGCTGCCGTGTCATTCAGGTACTGATATGCTTCTTTTTTTTCCGATTCTTTGTTTTGATGTGTTGAGTTCCCTCAACCACTTTGGATCTGTTCATTTTCAGCGAGTCCTTGAGTACTGCAATAACCCGGAGACACAAAAGACCATCATGGATGAAATAATGCAGGCTGCTGGTACTCTAGTGCTGGATCAGTATGGAAACTATGTCATTCAGGTAATCGACTTACGACATTTTCATCTTGATGTCATCATTACTTTACATCATTACTTAAGACAGTCTCGAGGCACTTCTCATTTGCCCTGGAACCGCCTTTTTGAATGCTGGCTTAAATCAACTACGCTCTTAGCAATGTAGACCACTAAGTTACAGGAACGAAGCTCTTTACTACACCTACTGATAAAAATTCAGGCAAAAATTAATACGTCGATTACAACTGGCACAAGAGGTTTCTGACTATAAGTTGTATCCACCTTTGCTAAAACGTCTGATATGCTCGACTTTACCTGATTGTATGTGTCCTGAAATCTTCAGCAATATCCTTTAGTTGGCTGAATATTTAGTTTTTTCTGCTGAAAAGATGAATAGGTGTTTATGCAGCTGCTGTTTACTAAGGTACTGGCTTTCATTTTTGAATTTCCGAGTGTTGATAAACATCTGCAGTAGATGATGTGGAATTCTTCGATTTTTTGTATTATAAGTTGCTGCACTTCTGTTCTTGGTTCTTATTTCGATCTTCTTCTTACTTCTCTAGCATGTACTCCAACATGGTAAACCACATGAGAGGTCTGATATAATAGGCAAGCTTACTGGACAAATTGTAAAGATGAGTCAGCACAAGTACGCTTCTAATGTCGTTGAGAAGTGCTTGATTTTTGCAACTTCAGAGGAGCGTCAAATTCTGGTGAACGAAATGCTTGGTTCAACACAAGAAAATGAGCCTCTACAGGTCTGTTACTATTCTTTATTTTCACAGATTTTGCACCATTCTGGTGAACGAAATGCTTGGTTCTGCATTTGAAAGGTAAAATGCTGAAAAGCGGAAAAACAAGTACATGTTATCTCTTATTCTTGCATGTGTTAAGTGAACGTTCTACATCTGTGCTTCTGCCATTTGCTTTAGTGAAAGAGTACTTGGTGCGATGAACATTCACTTCGTGAACTATAAAACACTTAAAATCCTGATAGTTACGTAGTCTTAAAAAGAACGTCTTAGCAACAATATGAATCACTACAAACACTAGGATGCTAATCAGGACCTCCAGGAGAAGTCATATAACGTATTTGTTCTGATGATGGAAATCTTAGTCGTCATGACAGTAGAATTGGTGGACTATGTAGTACTTCGATCCTTAGCTTAGTAATCGGAACACATAACAAGGTTGGAGAAGATATTTGCTTAACTTGTTATTCACAATTGCTGTGATGCTGTCCCTTCTCTTCTTTTTCCATCGCCCTGTCTCTTCCCTTCCACGTCTATCAGTAAAGTTCAGCACGAAACTCAAGGTAATTGCACAGAATAGGCTTCTCAGATAGAAACTAAGCTCTAACTATAGGTAACCAACATGTTCAATTCAAAGACAGGTAAAAGGCTTAATCGAGAGAGTGATCATAAGTTCCAATTTTACGTATAGTTTGTGTGCTGGTCTTTCTCGGACCCTGCTAACACATGATGCCCCTTTTCTGCATACACACCATCTCCACAATAACACAAGCATCTCTTTTTCTTTCTCTCCTTGAACATTTTCATCGTCATACAAAATCTATCGTGTTAAAGCTTAACAATCTTCAATCATGATCGTTTTAATTTTCCAATGCAGGCTATGATGAAGGATCCATTTGGTAACTATGTAGTACAGAAGGTTCTTGAGACATGTGATGATCAAAGTCGTGAACTAATTCTTTCGCGTATTAGAATACACCTTACTGCCCTCAAGAAATACACTTATGGAAAACACATTGTATCTCGTGTTGAAAAACTCATCGCGACAGGAGGTTGGTACACCCCTCTCCCTTGATATGTTTCGTGATACTTTAGTCTTTAACAAACTTATAACGATCATTGTATCGTCTTTTTTATCCAGAGAAACACGTGGCGTTATCGATGAATTCTTCTCGAGGCAATCCAGTTTTGAAGAACTGAAGACAATTTTTTTTTTGTGTACAGCTTGTAAATAAGCAACAATCCAGTTTTGCTTCTGCCAAAATAATTGTAAATGGAAACTCTGTAATTATTTTTTGGGTAGTGAAATGAGGCAACTTATTATATGCTAGTTGCTACATGTTTTTTTGGAACTATTGTAAATAAGCTGATACTTCTCAAGCATGAAAAAGTTGAGGAAATTTTACATATGATTCGTTGTATAATCATCTGATATTTGAAATTCGAAATTCTATTTGTCTGATCCTGATTTACGCTACACAAGACGTTTTAAGGGGGAAAACACTTTCTATTAGATTTGTACGTTCCTAAAATTTGAATTCGAGACCTAGAGTGGAGGGACTTTGATTATATTTGTCCCATGGGTGATTACATATGAAATATGAAAAATGTTTACTTTATCTTTTTTAAATCAACTTTAAGTTATAGTATATGAATTTGACATTCATATCAAATCAATAAATACATTATTATTAGTAAATTATTTAGCTCCTAAAAAATAGTTTCTTCTACTCTTTAAAAACATTTATTTTCTTCTAAAGTTTGGTAAAATATCTCACTTTTTAAAAATAAGTATTTTTAACCTTTGAAAATTGACCAAACAAGTTATATGACACTTATAAGGTGGATACAAACACATTTTTATGAGTGCGGATAAGGAAAAATCGCTTCCCCTTTGCATAGGTCTTAGGCGCGTGAATTCAAATAAATTCCAATACAAAATAATTTTTACACCAATAAGTGACTGCCTACAATTTTTTATTTTTTTTTGTGTTTTATCAAGAGCGTGCAAAATTTAAAGTCATATGATCTCCGTAAAATTAAAATAGGTAACTAGTCAAAAGAATTGTAATTTGAGTGTGTTTAAACTTTTAGGTCATTTATTCTTTTTTATATAAATAATAAATTTTCAAAAATATATTTCTATCATATCAAAACACAAAAAAAAATAAAAAATCTCTCACCAAAAGCTCTTGGAAAATATAATATAAAAATGAAGAGTAAAAAAGATGAAAAGGGGAAGAAAATAAAAGAGGTGGGAATAGCAGCAAATTGAATTTACTTCCATCAGTTCTTGAAATTTGATTTACTCAGAGAGAAAGGGAGACAACAATTTCTCAGAGCCTTCAACAATGGAGGCAGTAGTAGTGGATGCTGGTTCTAAATTGCTCAAAGCTGGTTTCGCTATTCCAGATCAAACTCCTGCTATGGTATTTTATTTTATTTTACTTTTCTTAACTGTAAAATAGGAACCCCATCCAAAAAAAAAGGTTCAAATTTGGAGTTTTCTAGTTATTTTACCTCAATTTGCGTGAAAGTTTGGAGCTTTGTAATGGTTATACTGTATCTGTTACTCTTTTCTTGAATTTGGTTGTGTATAGGCAAAGTATAAGAAAACCCCATATGAAAAGAGCTGCAAGATTGGAACTTTCTGCTATTTACTTGTTAATTTTGCCTCAATTTGTGTATTTTTTTTGTGGGGGTGGGGTGTTATGGTGGTAATGATGTAGTTAATGTTTTTTGTAACTTTGAGAATGAAGTACAGGAAAACCCATATGAATTTAGCTTCAAGATTGGAACTTTTTCGCTTTCTGCTATTTGCTAGTTATTTGTGGATTTTTTGTAATGGTGATACTGTATCTGTTACTCTTTTCTTGATTTTGGTTGTGTATAGACAAAGTACAAGAATACCCCATAAGAAAAGAGCTGCGAGATTGGAACTTTCTGCTATTTACTTGTTATATTTGCCCCAATTTGTGTATTTTTTTTTGTGGGGTGGTGTTGGTGGTGGTAGTGGTGGTGGTGGGGGGGTGGGGGTGTAAGATGGTAATGATGTAGTTAATGCTTTTTGTAACTTTGGGAATGAAGTACAAGAAAACACCATAAGGAAAGAGCTTCAAGATTGAAACTTTCTGTTGTTTACTTGTTAATTGCTTCAAACTTGTGTAGATTTTTTGGGTTTTTAAGATGGTAAACTTTTGGAATGAAGTAAAAGAAAAAACCACAAGGAAAGAGCTTCAAGATTGAAACTTTCTGCTATTTACTTGTTAATTGCTCCAAACTTGTGTAGATTTTTTGGGTTTTTAAGATGGTAATGATGTAGTTAATGGTTTTTGTAACTTTGGGAATGAAGTACAAGAAAACCCCACAAGGAAAGAGCTTCAAGATTGAAACTTTCTGCTATTTACTTGTTAATTGCTCCAATTTTGTGTGCATTTTTGGGATTTTTAAGATGGTAATGATGTAGTTAATGCTTTCTGTAACTTTGAGAATGAAGTAAAAGAATAAACCATAAGGAAAGAGCTTCAAGGTTGAAACTTTCTGCTATTTACTTGTTAATTGCTCCAATTTTGTGTGGATTTTTTGGGTTTTTAAGATGGTAATGATGTAGTTAATGGTTTTTGTAACTTTGGGAATGAAGTACAAAAAAACCCCATAAGAAAAGAGCTTCAAGATTGGAACTTTCTGGTATTTACTTGTTTTTCCAATTTCTGTGATTTTTTTTTTTGGGTTTTAAGATGGTGATGAAGTAGTTAAGGCTTTTTGTAACTTTGGGAATGAAGTACAAGAAAACCCCACAAGGAAAGAGCTTCAAGATTGAAACTTTCTGCTATTTACTTGTTATTTTGCCCCAATTTTATGTGAATTTTTTTTGGGTTTTAAGATGATAATGATATAGTTAATGCTTTTTGTAACTTTGGGAATGAAGAACAAGAAAACCTTATGAGGAAAAAGCTTCAAGATTGGAACGTTGTGTATTTTTTGGGTATTTAAGATGGTAATGGTATAGTTAATACTTTTTGTAAATTTGGGAATGTATGGTTTAGGTAATTCCAACTCAAATGAAACGCATTCCTGAAGATGATGAAGGTTCCTTGTTTGAGGAAGAGGAAGTGGCTGTGGATCCCATTGAGAGAGGTTTCGTTAAAGATTGGGATGCAATGGAAGACCTGTTGCATCATGTTCTTTATTCTGGTCTTGGTTGGGAAATCGGAAATGAAGGTCAAATTTTGTTCACTGACCCACTCTGCACTCCCAAGGTGAGTTTTTGATATTCTTTAAAAAACAAATCAGAATTTCTGAAATTTATTTATTTTTGGGGGGATAGTACCAAATTTCCGTAGAAATTAGTGAATGGTTTTTGAGTATGCAAACTACTGTAGTTAGTAATGCACATGACAAGAAAATGATTTGAAGAATTGCATATTGGATGAGCTGTAATGTCAGCTTGAAAAGCTTTACTCCTTTGCTTAGGAATAATAACTGAGAGAGCCTGGAAAACTCACTTTCAAATCCTAGTTACAACCTTTAGTGTAAGCCCATTTCCTCCAGGTTGGTGGGCATGATTAGTATAACCTTGGAAACATGTGCTTGTGGACGCAACATATGGATTAGTCTAGATGCACACAAGCTGGTCCAGAAACCATCAATATTAAAATTGAAGAAGGAATAGCAACTAAGTGAATATGTCCTTGGTGGCATTGCTTTCTGTAATTCGGCATATCTAGTTATGAAGCATAAACAGGATCCTCAAGGATTAGTAATTGGCTTGGTCTTATGGGGTTAAAGAAAAGTCTTGAAATATAGAGAAAATAGTAAGTCATTGGTGCTGGATGCTAGATTTGGCTTTTTTGTTTTTAACTGCAACATCAAGTTAGTGTCTTTTCTGTGTATTGGTATGGAAATGTAATTTAATATATATATTGCTGCCTTTGTGTCAACAGGCTGTTAGGGAACAATTGGTGCAGTTGATGTTTGAAACATTCAACATCTCGGGGTTTTATGCCTCTGAGCAGGCAGTATTGTCGCTTTATGCGGTTGGACGCATATCTGGCTGTACTGTTGATGTTGGTCATGGGAAAATTGGTATCTGCATTACCTTTAAACTTATCATCCTTCAACATCCATGTATTTGAAGATTCTTTGCTTTTTCTGTCACTTAGTCTTCCGTTACCAGATTTAGCCTACTTGTGTAGTCACTAGTCATTAGGTAGTAAACATATTACATACTTTTGTTTCTATTTCCTTTGAGTTGTAAAGTATAAGTGAGCAGATACATGAAGGCTTGAGAATGTGGGTATCATTGCAGTATTGGTCGGAAAAACTTAGTAGTACTGTTGGTTTTATTAGTTTCGAGAAACAGATCAGGGTAATTATCCAGTCTGTGGTTACTAGGGTTGATAATGCCCCTCAATGTTCTGCGTTTTCTTCGTCTATTTATAGTTGAGCCTTTTTAAGCTGTACCTACTACAGTTAATGCTGATTTATGAAAAAAAAAAAATGTATAAATGGGGCCCTTCAACCTTGCTTCAGCCATATCCCTCAGGGACGGCACCACACATGCATCCACAAAAAGCACTAACCTTAAATATGAGCTCTAGAAAAAGAGAAGGGTATCTCATGAAAGGTTTCAAGCTACTGGCTTTCCTGACCGAGGTAATATTTACAAAGAACCAGTACCTGGGATGGTTTATCACTTTGCTTAGAGGTATTAGGGGGCATGTGGGTAGGTGCAATCTCCATTGATGAGAAGCATATCCACAAGAAGAGTGTAAAGAAAGATATCAATGGTTGTAGAAGCCTGATTTTAGCTCTAGTCGACTGGATGTGCACAAGTAAAATATTGAGAACTGCAGCTAACAAGTTGTCTTGAAGACAAAAAGAGGCGATACCTCATTTCTTCCTGTTCAATGCACATGTCCACCTTGTGTTTCCACCTTCTTTGGCCATGTTCACCACTATTGCCCCAGATTTTTTTTTCTCGACATATATTCAAGAGAAGAGTGTGTTCTGGTGGACAGCACATCTGTACAGAACATGATAATTCTCATGACCTTGAATACTTTCTATTCGTCTTCTTGCATCTTAAAAAGTTGGATCTGGTCTTCTACAAGGTGGATATTAGCTTGCAATGTTGTAATATCACTGTTGCATATATATGCTACATATTCCTTCTTATAATTAGAGACTTCATCATTTGAGTTTAGAAGTATTGTAATATGAGAGCTCATTGTAACACAATTTTGCTTTTGAGAAAATTTGAGCAGTAGGATAAATATCTTTAGCACTCATCACTACTAAGGGTTGGTACCCTTTTGATGCTTACATTTTAAAAATAAATGGGCAGAAAGAAAAGAATCTCTTAGCCTCTATTCATATGGAATGGGCAGACCAATGATGCTTTCTTTTCTTGCCTCAGATCAAGGAACTGTGAGAATTGATTTCGCTCTAGTTGCTATCAGAAATATGACTTTTGCCTATTTTGCTATAATGAATATTCAAGTTTTTTTTCGTGTGCTTCTTTTCTTCTAAAGTTAAACTGTTTGTATTCTGTTTTGGAAATGTTGCTTTAATTTTCCTTGTTTTTTCTCTGATCTGTGTTGATTTCTCAGAGTTCTTCCGGTTGTCTTTTTTATGACCTTTTAGATATTGCACCTGTCATTGAGGGTGCTGTTCAGCACATAGCATCAAGAAGGTTGGAAGTTGGGGGTTTGGATTTGACAAAGCTACTAGCAGATGAGCTTAGTAAATCAAATCCCACAGTGAAACTCAATATTTCTGATGTTGAAAAATTGAAAGAGCAGTATGCATGCTGTGCTGATGATGATATTGCCTATGAGAAGCTTCAACACTCATGCCTGGAAGAGAAACATACTCTGCCTGATGGCCAGGTTTTTGTGCACTACATTTCAGCTTACAAGGCACCATTATATGAAGTTGATAGAAAACCAGTTGGTTGTATTTTAATACATCTTTAATTTCTAGAACTTATTCTAGTTTCTTAAGGTAAACATAAGCTTTTTTTTTCAAACTGCTGAAAGAAATCCTTCATTTGATTTCTCTAAAGGACATTGTGGTGTAGAACAAGCCAGTGCATTACTGCCTTTGAACTCTCGTTTCTAATTATCTTGTTCCAGTAAAGAGGCTTAAAACCTCCATTTGTGAGTTCTTCTGGTGACCCATTATGGGGTTGAAGACTGATCTGATTTTAACATTGCTAGGATTGATGTCTTTCGCTGCCCTTTTATGAGGTCGGAGACTGATTTGATTTTAAAAATTATACGAATTGATCTTAGATATTTTCTCTGCTTCTTTCTGTGGAATAGCATAAGTCATCCAGTTAGGGTTCCAAAGAGTGCTGCCATGTGCAATACTCATTTTCAGGATAGAAGGGAATTGAAGGAACAAGGGAAGCCTATACAGGAAAGTTAGAAAAGATTGAGAAAATGGGGTCTTACCATCAATGTGAACGATGATCCTTGAATATTAGAGAACTACATAGATATCTTAAGATAGAAACTAAAGGCTGAGCTTTTTGCATTCCACTAAACATCTTACATTAATAGCAGTAAGGGGAGTTGTATTTTAAGATCATTGTTTATTCCAGTTTAGTGGTTTTGATAAAAAAAGTTCTTGCAGGCTTTCATTTATTGTCGTTATGTCATCCTTATCTAGCATGTAGAACTGTTTATGCCTGAATGAATCTCATTTCATTTTTTGTGATTTAGGTAATCACAATTGGAAAAGAAAGATACACTGTTGGAGAGGCATTGTTTCAACCATCTATATTGGGTAATGATACTCATGGAATAGTTGAGCAGCTTGTTCATAGTATTTCGTCTGTGTCATCTGAAAATCATCGCCAGCTGCTAGAGAACACAGTACTTTGTGGTGGCACTGCTACTTTAACCGGTCAGTTTTGTTCATCTCTTTGTTTAGTAGAATATGATTGACAAATGCTCATGTTTTCCTGTATTTCTTCGGGTCTATTACTAAAACTTTTCTTCTTGTTTGGACTTTGGTTGGTTTTATCTCAAATAGTTCAATTTTATTGTATGTATTTGAAATGCTTTTATTACTGACAGTCCTTTTCTCATTCAAATTAATGCAACTAGGAAGTGTACTATTCCTTTTTAATGTTCCGCTATTGGTATTTTGTTTGGCAAGCTTTCAATATTTATCTACTGATACATTTGAGATTGGCTTGCTTTTCTTTTCCTCTTTAAACCCTTTGCCAAGCATAGTGTAGGTGGATAGTCATCCTCAAATTCTCCGATGCCTTAGCCTTCTTTTATGTAGATTATCCCGATAGCATTTCTTTCTATGCTTGTAAAGTTTGGGTGGGGTGGGGGATGATATTAAGTATTTTCCCATCAAATTGCCTAAGCGCTATGACAATCTTGTCAGTGAATTTCACTATAGAAAATCTACTGGCCCAAATCCAATCCATTGGATGTGAATGTATTTCCACTATTCCTTGGGAGACTAGAAGAGGTCTGGTGAGCCGATATTTAGCTGTTGGACCATAAGTAACACACATCAACAAGAATCCTTCACTGAATTGGCTTGTGCTTTAAATGCTTGATGGCTACAGCAACTGTTTGACTAACACCGAGTGAAACATTAAGGAAGTGTCAATATCTCCCTTCCTCTTCTCCTAACTAGGAACTTTGTCTATTCCTGTAATATTCTTCATCAATGCCAACATCGTGATGACAAAACAAAATATTGAAATGCTAATGAGTGCCGTTGATCAGAGGGGCCATTTCTCCCCTTTGATTGGTAATATTTTCTCCAAGGTCCAGGACACAAATCTGCTTGTGATCTTACTATCTTCTCTTACCAAACTGGTTTAGATTTATAGCTTGCACATTAAAATGACCCAAATGACTAGCGGGAAGAGCTGATCGACTTGTTTATGAGTTAGCATTGGTAAGTCCCAAAATGGATAGCTTAGAGGTCGAGACACAGGAGTCTCAACTCCAACACTAAGGGGTCGTTTGGTTGGGAACTAGTTATCCCAGGATTAACTATCCTGGGATAACTTATCCCACCATGTATATGGGATAACTTATCCCATCACTATGCTATAAATGGTGGGATAAGTTATTCCAAACATGTCAACCAAACAAGACATCTAAATTTTATCCCACCCAGGACTATTTATTCTTATCCCTCACACCAAACGAGCCCTAAGTGAGAACCTATATGCTTCATCCTTGGTGGGATAGGTTTGCATCGACACTTGTGTTTTTGGTCTGTGAAAGACTGCTAATTGTATCAGTCAAGGAGTGTGCAAGGTTGTCTAATTAACAAATTAGAAAGAGCTGGTTTTATAAAATAATAAATAACATAGCTATATCAGTGTAGTATACTTTTATCAATAACAACAAGAACACAACAACAATAATTGTAACTTGAGGTAGATCAGTTTGGAGCATCACATTGAAGAGAAGTAAAATTTGTTCCTCCTCCCCATCACTAATTAAGCTAACATATATCACAAATGAGTGTAAGGTGAAGAGGGGAATGGATCGAGAGACCCTCAATCAGTCAGTTGGCATGGATGGATTGGTCATGCTCAAATTGCCTCCTTCCTTCTGAAGTTTGCACTGGCCATTTGTAAAGTCTAGACTCTGGTGTTCCTTGGGTCTTGCGGGCTAACATACATGTGAATGAAACTTGTATATGGTGGAGCGTTTGGAGAGAAATGCTAGGTGCTTTGAAGACGAACACATTACAGAAGATTGCTACGTGTCTTTTAATTTGTGGTATAAAGAACTTTTTTGTAGTTGAAACAGAGTCAATATTACAGTTGTTAGAGTCCTTGTAAGTAGACCAGGATAGATAACTCTTTGGATCTTTGTAAATTTGGCTACCAGCATAGCATTTGTGCTGATGAATATAAATTAAACTTTGTGTTGCTTGTGGTTGCAGGGTTTGAGGAACGGTTTCAGAGAGAAGCAACCCTTTGCTCATCAGCAGTTCGTCCTTCGCTAGTAAAGGTATCTTTCTTGTAAATGACAGCTTAGGTTCTTTTTGCCTCTTTGCCATATTTGTGCCCCTTGTCACAATACCCTACCGCTTTCATCTTTCCATCATAAAAGCGACTTAGGATTGTCAGCCCAAGTCTTTGTGAGAACTCCCAACTTAGAGGAAAATGGATTGATTTTGTTTTTAATAACCGAGAAATCTGTCTGGAGCCAACCACCACTCCTCTCCATTTAAATACTAGACTTAGTTAGCTTAGCACAAGGCTCGAACTTGTAACCTATGATACAAGTCCCTCAACCAATAGAGAGGCTGTGCTAAGAAGAGCATCCTAACACGAGAGAAGGTAGTGTTAGGATGCTCTTCCCGAAACATGAACTACCTCGTTACTTCTCTAATTGATCACGATGCCATAACCTACTTATAGAATTTTGATTTTGTGATATTCTTTACAGCCTCCAGAATATATGCCAGAGAACTTGACTTCATATTCAGCATGGATTGGTGGTGCTATACTTGCCAAAGTTGTCTTCCCTCAAAACCAGCACATAACCAAAGCTGATTACGACGAGAGTGGACCTTCTGTTGTTCATCGAAAATGCTTTTAAATACAACAAGTTCTTTCTTAGTTTAAACGAGAGTGGTAGGTATCAATGAGCACCCTTAATCAAAGGTCTCGGATTTAATCTTTATAATTGAAACCTGTGGATTTTACTCAGTGGATTCTGAATTTGCTATCTAGTCAAATGTTTTCTTTTTTCCTGTCAAACATTTGGGAAAGATAACATGTTATGTGTGGCTCAACATATAGACTACAATAACATAAGCCAGTATAATTTGAAATCGATTTTTGTTATTCGAACTTGACAAACATAAAACTTAAAAAACTCAATGGCTAACTTTTGAAATTTGAAATATACTCAAATTATAACAAAATTGAAAGTTATAACTTTCATTTTTGAACTTTTAAACTTGCAAATTTCAACAAGAGTCAAGAGGTTCTACTCTCATGAACAAAAAATAATAGAAATTTCTAAATACAATGATAGATGAATTTATGATCAAATTTTTCTAAAAATATCAATCATCTCCTTAATATCAATATAAGAAGGATTGATTGGAGTTGGATAATCTTGATTATCACTTTCATCACTTTGATCATCATCCGACATTATCATGACATCTTCAAGTTCTTCGTCTTCTGTTTTTTCTACATGTTGCTTTCTTCGCTCTGTTTTAATCCAATCTTCAACACAAACTACCATTTCCATTGTCTCCCTAGACAATGAGTGGTTGTTATCACCAATCCGCATCTTTTCTTTATTAAATACATATTCTGACGCCACACTTGAAACAACTGGAACACTTAGCACATCACGAGCCATTTTCGCAATAACACGTGAAAATTTTGATCTATCCTTCAACCTTTGCAAAATACTAATATCAGTAGATTCACCATGTTGGCTCACATAAGAATCAAGCTCACTTATTTTATTTCTACCTAGTAATTTTTCCACAAGATTATCTATAAAATCTATTTCTTTAGATTTAGAAATATTTAATTTTTCATTATCTATTATTAATTGCTGATAATAGTTAAATAATGCTTCTGTATTTGAAAATAAACTAGATTTAGCATTTTCCAAATCTGGTTTTTCTTCCTCACCAATTCCTAATAATTCATATAATCCTCTTGTAAATTCTTTTGCATAAATTAATTTTAAATTAGGATTTAATACAGCAGAAATTTGAAAAATAGGTGGCATAGGAATAAAATATTTTTTTATTTTTTCTTTTATCGGAATAATAAAGTCTTTATAAATTTCATTATCCTTATATTTAGAAAGTACATAAGCAAAAACAGTAATATGACTTAAAATACTACAAATATTAGGATCACAATTACTAAAAAATTCTTTAATAGCATCATGAAATTTTGATAAAATTTTGACAATAACTTTAATAATATCCCAATCTGAATCAATTAAAAAATTAGCAGAATTTTCAATATAATTATTATATGTAACAGAAATTGGCTCCCTATATTTATATGCAACATTTAACATAATGTATAAAGAATTCCAATTTGTAGAAATATCTACTGATATTTTTTTTGGTTTAAGGTTAAAATCATTGCAATTTTTCCTAAATTCTTTAATTCTTGTTTTTGAATTATTTTGAAAAATAAATGTTATTGCTCCTCTAATTTTGGTAATATAAGAACTAAAAAGATCAATTATATCATGTACAATTAAATTAAAAATTCCACATATATATTTAACATGAAAATTTCCATTTAAAGGTGGTACAGATTGAATTTCTAAAGATGAAATATCATTAAAATTATTATTAAAAGAAATACACATAATTTTATTATTAAGACCAAAAAAAGTCAAAATATCTCTAATAGATGCAACAATAAAAGGACTATTATTTTTATCTTCAATAAAACGACAAGCAATAATACGAGTTTCCATTATCCAATCGGAATTTATCCAATGACATGTAACAATTAAATAATCTAAGTTACGAACATCACGACAAATATCAAGTGCAAGAGAAACTCTACAATCAAGTTTCGAAAAATAATAGCGTAAATATCGTTGATATTGTGTATAAAAATTCATAATATTATTTAAACAAGTTATTCTAGGAATACCATTAATCAAACGATTAGAATATAATCTATTGATATATATATTAAAATCTTTAGGAGAAGTAAAATCAAGAAGTTTTTCACTAGCTATTGATTTTATAATTTCTTTTTTATATTTCTTTCTATCACCAAATAATTTTTTATTATTTAAATCATCGTCAATAGTTTTTTCCATACTAGAAACTTCCTTAGACTCTTCCTCCTCACTCGATACACTTTCGCGATTATTATTATTATTATTATCATGCATACAATCTTCACTATCCTCTAAAGAATCATCTTCAGACTTACGAGGAAGTTTTTGATTAATAGAAATAGATGACTTACCTTTATTCTTATGCCCTCCCTTAAACATACCTTTACTCGAAGACATAATGCGCAACAAAACTAGCAAATTCAATACGTAAATTAAGAGATGGAACGAGTTTACCACAATTGTCGTATCAAGTCAAAACCAGAAAGCCGTCGTCGAAAAGCAAACAACTTGAGAGATGATTTGAGAGAGAGAAAGTGAGTGAAATAAAATGAACTTTTTTTGAGTATTTATAGTTGGGATTTTGGGACTAAAGTGTAGTTTTACAAAGTTATATGGTAAGAAAATATATCCGTTATTGGGCCGTTGCCCAACGGCTAGTTAAGGCCTGTAAGGAGGTGGATAATTGTGCCGGGCCTGCCGGGATCTTAATGGGCTGGGCCGGTTCGGTTCCGGTTCCGGTTTCGGTACCGGGTTAGGGGTAAAATTGTAAAGTGAAAAAATTAGGGTTTTCTTAGCTATCCCATTTATATAGTTACCGCCTCTTCGTTTTTCCATTTGTCTTCTCCTTCAGCAGCAGCAGCAGGAACAGCAACAAAACTCTAATTTGAAGACCTAATCATGGTGGGTTTTTCTTCTTTTTGTGTTTACATTGTTGAATTTAAGATATGCTTACTGTTTTTATTGTGAAGTTTAGTTTTTAATTGAGTTTTTGATGATTAAATGTCTTGTTGTTTGTTTTTTTGGAACTAGTTTGTGTTGTTTGAGGTAAATCTTGAGGCTTTTGGGATGGGACTTGTCAGTTATTAGGTTTTTATGTGATTAAAGTTTTGTTTTTTCTCTGTTTTTTGGGTTTGTTCACGTGTTAGTTTTTCAGATGTAACCTAATTTTGTATAGGTGCTTTTGAAATAAGTAATTTTCTGGGAGATTTTTTGTGAATAATAAAACTGAGCTCGAGTGTTGAAGGGTTTGGCTTAGTGGTAAGAGCTTAGGTGGTGATGGATGAGTTTTAGTGGTTGATGCAGGTTTGTGGCTGGAAGTATAGTGTCCAAGTGGTAAGACCTTAGGTGGTGATGGGTGAGTTTAGTGGTTGATACTGGTTTGTGGCCAAAAGTGTAGTGTCTAAGTGGTGGAGGGATGAGAGGGGGCTCGTTATTCATTGAGTTTTGAACTGTGAGCTACTGAACCTCTAGGAGTTTTCTGTTGTGAAAAAAACAGTCCTGATGTGTGGAGATATTAGATTCTTTTGGTGGTGCTTGTAGTGTTAATTTCTGGCACTTTTTTGTGAATAGTAAAGCTATTCTCGAGCCTCTGGACTCTGACCTGGTGGTTAGAGCTTAGGTGCTGATGGATTGGTTAGGCTCTTGTTTTGCAAAAGCATAGTATCTAAATGGGAAAGGTTTGCTTTTGCTGGCAAAACTTGGTATCTAAGTGGTAAAGGCATGACAGCGGGCTGATTGTCCACTGAGTTACTGAACCTCTAGGAATTTTCTGTTGTGAAAAAATAAGTCTTGATGTATTGAATACATGATGTGGATTTATTAGATTCTTTTGGTGGTACTTGAAGTGT
This sequence comes from Solanum tuberosum, assembly GCF_000226075.1. Classification (NCBI taxonomy): domain Eukaryota; kingdom Viridiplantae; phylum Streptophyta; class Magnoliopsida; order Solanales; family Solanaceae; genus Solanum; species Solanum tuberosum. Next base: position 52,576 of record NW_006239290.1, on the reverse strand, counting down.
TTAATCCAAGATTTTAGCCCTCTTTTAGTTGCTACTGAAGCAACTGGATATTATGCCCTCTTAAGTTCCCCTGATTTCTTTCTGAATTTTGTCAGCTCTTTTGTAACTATTATGCATCTACTTGATGCCAGCAATAGATCCTTCATAAAAAACTGGATTTCTTTGGGGTTATTTTCTTGTCTTGACTCTCATACTTCTCTGCTTATGTGTGCATTTGTTAGATAATCTTGGTATATGTTGAGCAGTTGGGGGAATGTGGATGAATCTACTTATCTTCTAGTTGCTAGTAGGTCTTGTATTGGTAAAAGAAATGAAGTTTGATAATTTGATTATAGCTTGTATCTTGATGAATGTTCCTTGTTTTCTTTTTCCTCGCTTTATCCTACATACATTAGTTCTTACTTGCTAAGCAGACAAATGTTTAATGTTCATTGCCATTTGATTTGTTGTGGTTCATGTATGGGAACTTGCTTAGGACTATTTAGTGCAAATTTTTATCCTTGTGGGAGAGATGACTGCTTAACTGAACCTTTTTTTATTGGTTTCAGCCGAAGCAAATCCACGAGATCAAGGATTTTCTCCTAACAGCAAGGAGGAAGGATGCACGATCTGTCAAGATCAAGAAGAACAAGGATATGGTTAAGTTCAAGGTTCGCTGCTCCAAGTACCTGTACACACTGTGTGTGTCAGACTTTGAGAAGGCTGACAAGTTGAAGCAGTCACTTCCTCCAGGTATACTTATCTTTTGGTGCTTTCACTTTAGCTATATGCTGTTCCAGTTGACTAGTTTTATAGTCCTATAGTTGCTACTTATCGATGATCATGAATCTCATTGTTTCGAGTAAATTTTGATATGTAGGTTTGAGCGTTCAAGACCTTTGAAGATGGAAGAGTTAATGTGTCCCCTCCACCCTAGATTGATTAGAAGATACTCGGGAATTCGAAGAACTTTTGTGTTCCTTCACCATTTTCTTATCCTGTCGAATATTTGAAGTTTTGTTCATTCTAGATATGGTGTTTCTTTTTCAATCTCCACCTTCGACCTTATTTTGTCGAACCCTTGTGGTGTTTGGATATCGAAATTTTGGTTGATTTGCATGATGATTTCAATTTCCTTGGTATAATGTTATCTTTAACTTTTTTCAAAGAAGAGGAATGCTAGCTTTTCTTGTTATTGAAAAATAGATCAGGAGATCCAAACAGGGACCCAGGATTTGAAATTGAGATCTGTTGCTTTTATAGAAACATGGTAGCATAATAATTTACTGCATAATTAGTTGTCAAATAGGGAAAAGGGTTAAGAAAAACAAAAAGTTATCATAAGTTTATACATTTAAATTTGGGGGTTATCATGAGGAGTTAATAGAGATAATGGAAATATAACTTATGAAGATAAAAACTTTTAATATATATGAAAATGTAAAATATAATGAAAAAGGAGATATTTCTTAGTTTAAAAAAGGAAAATTAATGAAATTAATTTAGGAAATGACAAGTTTAAAGTTCTAATTAGGGGAGTTCATTGTTTGGATAAAAACCAATCCAAACCGAAAAATCAAACCAAATTGATAAAATAAAATCGATTTTATTTGGATTTCGTTTGGTTTGGTTTTAGATTTTGAAAAACCGGTAGTATTTGGTTTGGTTATGATTTTATTCGAAAAAATCGAAGAAATAATCGAACCGATGAATTATATACATATATTTTAATAATATACATACTTAATATATTGTTTTTATAAACAATTTTAAAGATCTTATATATGTTTTCATTAAAATTTCTTTAGACTTTACTTATTGAAAGCAAGAATGCTCAAGGTGAAAACATTTATCTTATTGATTTCATGTATATGAGTGTCTATGACAATTATTTGTGGGAATGAAAATGTTATTGTCTCTTTCTTCCAGTCCAATATAGTGGATTTTAAAGCTTTATTGATAGTAAATTAGTGATCGAAAGTTTGGTAATTTAAGTCATTCTAACTATTTTTGTTTTGAATGGATTGTTGTCACTTTTTTTCACATTTTGAATGAATTGTTTCTTTTATTTTTGTGTATGGTTAACAATCGAATAACCAAACCAAACCAAATCGAAACCAATAACCACAAAACCGATAAATGTGTATTATATTTGGTTTGGTTTGATTTTGATAATTTTAAAACCAATTAAGTTAGTTTGGTTTTGGTTTTGATTTTGACCAATAACCGATCCAAACCGACCCGTGAACATCCCTAGTTCTAATTAAGTTTGTAAGATCAATTTCTCTCTTTATTTATTTAATAATAGGAGAAAATGAAAAGATAAAGTTTTTTATTGGACGGCTGTTGGCTTGTTGGTTAAGTGCTTTGTTAAAGTAAACACCATCACTTGCCAAGAGATATAACTTTATTTTAAAGTGTCATTCGAAACCCATAAAGCCTCCCATATGAGCTCTTCAAGTTAAACAAACCAATCAATTAAGATTCATTTTTGCATATGTTATAGATGTTAAATTACTTGACCACAAGTTTGAACTGTATTGTAGCATGTTTGGTCAAACTTTTATATGTCAAAAATGTTTATTTTAAAAAGATAAGATATTTGGTCAAGTTTATATATATATATATATATATATAATAATAATAAAAATTGGTTGACTCTAATATATAAAAACATGTTAAGAAATTGATTAACTTCAAATTCTACATATATCACATATATAAATTAAAATAGAAAGAGTAATATATATTGGGCCCCGTGCTGGCACGGAATATCTATCTAGTTTTACTTAGAGATGTCTACTGCAAGTAGTGGGAAAGCGCTTCATTACTTATACTTAGTAGAAGACACGCAGGCAAATCTTCTTCGTCAACAATATTCCAGATAATTATATATATATTATGAAAAAAAAATGTAGTAGATTCATAGTGGGCTAATTCGTGAATTGAATTAAATGGGGCCTTTCATTTTCAAATAGGAACTTAACAAGGGCATTTGCTCACTTCACAATGTCGGCTCTTTATTCATTTTTTCATTAAAATACATATAAAAAAAAATACTTGACTCCAAAAATCTATCAATGTCACATAACTTTGGACATGAAAAATAATATATACTATTATTTGAAAATTACGTTAAAAAGGTATTATAAATTATAATAATTAATAATTTAACATATTTAAAAGACAAAAAAAAAAGTTAATTTTTGAAATCCTATATATGCCACATAAATTAAAACAAAGAGAATAATATATATTATTATTTTAAAATTACGTAAAAAAAATACTATAAATTACAATAATTAACAACTTAAAATACGCTTCATTACTTAGTAGAAGAGTCTAGAAGCCCTGCCAAGGGCATTTTCGTAACTTCCTAAGCACTTTTGACGTGTTTGTCTAACATGTTGCTATTTGGTGTCTGAAAGATCTTGTGATGAGAAAGTGAAAGCACTTTGGACTTTCGAAGTAATTCCACCTTCCTTAAATTAAAGTGTGTGTCATTCATTAAAAAATTCTATAAAAGAATAATAACTAAATCCCGCTTCTATGCAATAGCTCGCAAATCACGTAAGAGAGGTAATTCGCACTAGGCAAATCCAGTGTGACGAGCTCAATCCAGAAGGCAAATCCCTTGCTTTCGCTAGCAAGAGGTTTCGAACTTGAGACCTCTAACATGGAAGTCCCAAGCCCAAACCACTGGGCCACCCCGAAGGGTTAGTAATATATATTATTTTAAAAATTACAATGAATTACAATAATTAACAACTTAAAATATTTTTAAAAAATTATAATTTTTTCAAAGAATTCTTAAAATTTCAATTGTGTCACACAAATTAAAATTGAAAAAGTAACATATATTGGATCCGTATTGGCACGGGGTCCATATCTAGTCTTAAGTACAAGAGTCATAAAATACAAATATAACATAATACCAAAAATATCATCATAAGATTAACTAGCCACTTTCTATATATATCAGTAAAAATTACATGATTGATACTTACTAAATAAGGAATAAGTTTTAAGAAAGATATGGTATATATCACCATGAACATGAACATGCACATTACTGTTAAGTTTGTTCTCAACATTTCGTTGATCTTTACTATCCTAAGCATGGCTATTTGGTGGTGGCGCCGCCGCCGTAGTGGCAACGGCACAGTACCGGCACCGGCCATAAATTCATCCATCAATTTCTCAGTTGAGGACGTCTAAATAACAACCCCGTCACAGGTAATTAACAACATTCTTTTAAATGTGGATAGTGATGCAGTAAAATATATACGAGTTTTGCCTTGATTTTCTTACTTTATTTGACTCAAATTGTGATCGGCCATTTACCTCACTTCCCTCCAGATTTCATCAAGTACTGGTCATGCTAGAGACATAAACAGTTATGGATAATTAAATTATGAGATCCTTCCGGATGAGCATAGAGAATCTTATTTATTCTCTTTCGTTTTCTTAATTGAAGAAATAATTGTAAAATAAAAGAGCAAGTACAAAAATGAGTAGAGACGGGTACTATTCAATTCAAAATTTTGTGAGTTTGAGTTTGATTGTGTCGTAGCTCTATAATTCGGATTAAGTTTATCGTTGGATGAACTTCATTGTTGATATTGATCCCAAAAAAAGACTATAGGATCATTCAGATTCCTCGAAATGAAAATGATGGCCATAAAGTACCTGGTGAAAAGTGATTTCTCAAGAAAAATTGATAATCATCTTCGTGCCATTCACAATATGCTTAATTTGCGGCAATTATTTTCATTCTAGGAAATCTTAAAGAATCTTATAATCATAACTAGTTGAGTCAAAACTCAATTCCAAATTAAACAAGAAAATTCCTCCATTGGAAATTTTGGAATGAAAATTGTGCAATTGTTTTCTGTGGAGAAACTCTATAACAAAAATATGTGTCTATTTGAAAAACAAACGAAAACAAAAATATGTGTATTTTCTGCACTAATTATTGTTTTTAATTTGTGTCAGATGGGTTAAGGAAATAATCTATCAAAGCAGCGCACATCGATCAACAAATTAGGAAAGAAGTGAAAGATATTCTATTAATGTATATTAATTAATTAATGTGATATGTATTCTATTAATGTATTTTAATTAATTAATGTGATAATGTATTTGGTTTTCATGTAAGAAAAATATTTGTTGTTTGCAATATCGATTAATGAATCTTTATATGCTGATATAATTTTTGAAATTGACATTTATATTAACTCATGTGAGAACTTAGCCAATATAAATGTTTTGAACTTGGCTTGATGTTTGACGTCCCTTATGACCCTAGATCAATACTCTTGATACACTTGGTAAAGGACTTTATAACACATGAGCCATGAGCAAGTAGGACATCACCCGGTTCAAGCTCATATACTTACGACAAACAATTCAGATTTTAAGGGTAGAGTTGCAACGTGTTGTAGAATAATTCAGGTCTTAAGTTAGAAATTTTCCGAGTGTTACCGTATAGTCATTTCTAGTTGCCTTTCCTAGTTAATTAGCTACGTTTCATTCTGGTTATAAGTATCTATTTAATGACCTTTCTTATCTTGATTTCCGTAATGATTCATAATAAGAAGCAGGGGCTGTATACATCTGATATACAGACTATGCAGAAAGTATACAACAGATTGTATACACTGGTATACATGGGCCAAAGCACAAGTGTGGAAGCAGCTGAGGGTCCAAACCCAGCCCAGGAAGACAACATCTGGATTTTGGGCCAATAGTCCATTTTTTGGGCATTTTGTTAGACCTGGATATTTTCTTCTTTAATTGTTATTTGAATGTGTTTTAACTCTAACTCTAAATGTTTTGATTAATTTAATTTAATTCCTTAAAGATGAACCATTTTTATTTATGATAATTTATTCCATTTGAATAATTTCATTTAATTAGCTTTCTTTACTTAGAAATTTTTAACAAAATTTGTTTTCCTTCTAAAATTGTTTCAAGTGTTCAAGTTCATTTCTTTTCAATTGACTTTTTAAAAGGATCATTCTTTAATTAACTATTTTTTAAAGTTAGTCAAATAAAATAATTTTTCAAGTCGTGGGATAATCGTATGTTAGTGGACACTTTAAATGCTTTAAAAACCTTCTTGAAGTGTAAATAAGAACCTTGAATCATTTTTCTCATAACTTTTAGGCTTAATTTTGTTCAAAATCTTTAAGTTAAGTTTTCTTAATTTCTTTTAAAAAATTAAGTAGCTACTCCTTTAAAAAGTGATTTTCTCTTAAACTTGAATCGATTTTTTAAAACCAGTTATTTCTTTTTGCGATAAAATAATGAGTATTATTGGGTATCAACCTCATTTAACATCAACCCAAGAGATTTACATATTAATGTTGTTGCTTCTTTATTAATTATTATATTTTTGAAAGATTAAATTCAATATTTATATAATTAAGTGACGATCCTAATTAACAACAATCCAAGAGAGTACACCACTGACTATAGGATCCTTTAGATTCCCCGAAATGAAAAACAATCAAAACTCAATTACCCGATGACTTTTCAAACAGCTTGGTCAATTCTCAACTACACTTCTAATTTTTTTTATTTTGTTAATTATACCTAGGGTACTAATTAATGTTTTAATTTGTGTAGATGGGTTAAGGAAATATGTATTTGGTTTTTATTTAACAAAAATATTTGTTGCTTGCAAATAAACCATTCATTCTTTCTTGTCTTTTGAATACACCACACATTTTCCATGTAATATTATTTGTTGATACTTGCATTACAATTTATAACAAGTTTAATCAATTCATTTCGTTGAACATTGAGTTATCCAGAGAATTAGAGATCAACTCCCCTATATTTTAGAAATTCTAAATTTGCTTTTAATTAAATTCTTTTATTTAATGATTCTTTTTCAATATATAAATTTAAATGAGTTATCAAGTTCTCTTAATTAACAAGCCGCCGTTGAGCAATTTTACATTGACTTATACATAAAAGTATTTATTTTCATATAATTTATAAATATTTCTTATATTATTCATAGTTTTTAAAGTATCTTTTAACATATTATTTCATTAATGGGACTTAAAATTTTGAATGATCCAATAAAAATTATAATCCGTAGATATTATTAACTCTAATAAACCTCAAATCAATACTAATGCTAATATGGGTTATTTGATATTTATTTTTTACATTGATTTACACTCTGTTTGGGTCATTGTTACCCAATGTATTGTATTGTATCATTACCATACCTACAATGTTTGTTTTGATGGTTACTTAAAATGTATTGTATTGTATTGTATTGTTAAATTTCATTGTTACGTAACAATGAAAATCCCCATTTTATGGAACAACCGATTTGGTGTGTTCCCATTGTTACTTAATTTTTTTTTCCAATTATATCCTACATAATATTTCATAATACTATTTTACCCTTTACCCTGAATTATTTAATTCTAGTCAAACCTCCTACCCTAGAATAATTAAGGATATTTTAGTAAATTTATAAATTATAATTAAGCATATACAATCAAACCAAACAATAAAAATATTATTAAACAACAACAAACAATACAGTCTAGCCAAACATTGTATCTATCATATAGTACAATACAATACAGTACATTAAGAAATAATAGATAACAATGATCCAAACAGAGTGTTAGATAATTTTAATAATTTCCACAACTTATAAAATTTTAAATTTATAAATAAAAATACACCTTAAAAAATTGCGTACACAAATAACCGTTTCATTTCATGTAGTAAAAAAGATAGAATCTCTCGGGATTGTTGAGGCTGCTTTCCAAGTGGGACATGTTAAGTCCATTCCATTCATTATTGATTTTTGAAAAAAGAAGAAGAGAGAATTCCTTTATTTTTTGGTCATAATAATCTGAATCCTATCAGTTTAGATCCCAATTAATTACCAAAAAATGAAATTAAGTCATGGGATATGGAAAAGACCATAATGTCCTTTTAAAATTCAGATTAGACTTTCCTTATTTGAACAACCCAATTTCAAATGGACATATCTCACTCATACGAATTCGGAATCGCGCTAACTCGGCAGCGTTGGAAAGATTATTCCAAAATCTTTCCTACGATATCTGGAAACACACCTAACTCATCCTGAAATAATAGTTATGATCATTTGAAGTTGACCAAAAACTCAACTTAACATCCCACATAAATTCTCTAGTTAGAGTTATTCTACAAAAACACACAGACACCAAATTACCACCGCAATACGTGTTGGGCCCACCTTTTTACAATGAAAAAGGTTCTAAGTAGTAAAACTCATAAAACTAGTAATTGGACTCTATAAAACCAAAGCGTTGGGCAGATTTTATTGTATATTACAAAGATTAAGGATTAAGGCTCAAGAGTTAAGATCGAGATGATTTATATTATCATGAATATCAGCATTACTATTAAGTTAGCAACTTAAAAATTTTATCTTTTTTTAAAGCGTTTTACTTTTAAAAAAATAAAAATTAAATTCGCTGCTTTGGAAACGTTTTTCCTGAATTTTTTTTTTTTTTTGAATTTTTATTCAAATTTAATAATCATAAAGCTGCCATGACGAGATCAAGGTTATTTTGACCTCGCCACTTTCTTATAATTGCATTCATTTTTTTCAAACTATTTTTCACGAATAAACATTTAATATGATTGTATACATTTATTTTAAGCAACTCAGAGAAACACAAGCTACAGAATTCTCAAGTCTAACCAATTGAGCTACACATAAATTTTGTTTAAGGGGTATCCCATCCGTGAATATATCCGTTTTATCTGTTTTTCCTTTTAATCGTATCTATCTATTTAGTAATTTTTTTCGAAGAAGCAGTGTCACGTGATACCATGACCCATAAGACCTCCTAAATCCACCCCTGCATTGAACTTGACCCACGACACCCTCAAACTTAAATCGATCGGAGTATATTTCATTTATGTTGTAAGACTAGGGGTCAAATATTCCTTAAATTTTATGTAATAAATCATATGTCAATTATCAACTACACATCACTTATACTTCACTTATAATTTTTTTATTATTTTGTTAGTTACAGAAGGACACTAATTAACGTTTTAATTTATGTAGATGGGTTAAGGAAATTAACCATCTGTGGAAGCAGCGCACATCAGCAAAGGAAGTGAAAGATATAAAGTATACTTAGCGCTTATATATTCATTAATTAAAAGTGGATGATTTGTATATTTTTTTAACAAATAAATTAGGATATACGAATGAGAATTTACATAGCAAACTAACTATAGTTATAGAGCGTAATTAGATAAATTATAGCTATAGAGCATTATTTGTTTAAATCTGTTTGTCATATACAAAGTAATTGTATAGATTGTGAATATATGAGCGCTAAATATGGTAACAGAAAGAAGAGGAACTTTCACATATAGCCTAATTACTCTCCATAGCTATAGTTTGATAATTACAATTCGTAGCTACATGTTATAGGAAAGAGAGAGGCGTGCGAGACTGGAGAGAGAGGAGAGAGGCGAGCGAGAGAGGGAGAAGAGTGGGAGAGAGGTGAATTGTATATGTATATCGGTTAGATAATTGAATATTATACATATGCATCTGTATATATGGCAAGCGAGACTGGGAGAGGGAGGAGAGAAGCGAGTGAGATTGGTAGAGGGAGGAGAGAGGGCAGAGAGTGGGAGAAAGGTGAATTGTATATGTCTATCGATTAGATAATTGTATATTATACATATGTATTTATATATTCTGGCAAATTATACATATACAAACGTGACTAATTATACAAACTAGAAGTCAACCCACGTAATTATTGTATAATGTTAGTCGCGAGTGGTAATATAGCAATCTATAGCTATGATGAGTAATTAAGTAGTATAAATTTGCTTAACCGCGTAATTTTTCCAATAGAAAATAAGTTATTTGTGTATAAAATTAATATAACATTTGATTGACAATGCAAGAGCCTGTATAACTAATACATATATACATAATGAAGAAATCTATATGTATTATATGTAAGATTTATGTATATATAAGATAGAATATGAAATAACTAGTAAATGAATAATTAATTCATCCATAAGTAATATACACATAAAATAATACATTGATTCACTCGTAATTCATTCCTAAAGTACAGAAATAATAATATACAATTGTCATATCCTAATTTATTTGTTAAAAAAGTATACAAATCATCTACTTTTAATTAATGAATATATGAGTGCTAAATATGGTAACAGAAATAATAATGAATCCCATTATTCATGCTAACAGATTTTTTTAATGACATCTACTACAATAATAACACCATAATAATAAGATTCATCATATTGAAGAAGCTCCATTAAAAGGAAAAAAAATTATATGTTTTATTTTGTATACATATGAAATATTATACGTTTTATACCATGAATTTATCATAGAAAGTATATGTTCCATATGCATATTAGAATTATATATGTATAGGATAATATTTGAATATGAATATAGATGGTTGAATTTGTATATAATATAAAGTGTATATGTATGTGAAGATGAATATGTATATACATATAATGAACACATATGATTTATATATACAAATATATATGTATGAATATGTATATACGTATAATGAATATGTGATCCACATATACAAATATATAAATGCGATTCAACATAATTATGTATATACAGTAATCAGTCACAATTATGTATATGTACAAAGAATAACAAAAAAATATACACAAATTTACCAATTCTGATAAGAACTTTTATTCCTTAAATACACAAATCGGGTACATTGGTCCTTAATCCTAGAATCAATTTGAAAAGCAATCGAATCATCGACGATAAAAGGCCGATTAAGTTCCCTCATCATTTTCACGCATGAGTAATAAACCCTAACGACAAAATTCTTTTTCGAAAGAATTTATGAACAAGAACAACAACAGCAGTGACAAGAGTAGAAACAACGGAGATGGGGAATTTCATATTTCAAAATAGAACTGTAAGAGTGTTTTTAGGAGAGAAAAGAGGAATGTGATTAGGAGAGATGAAATTTAGTTGTATAAAGTTATATACAAAGGCAGATAAAGATTTTCTTAGTTGGATATACAATGAAATGTGGGTCTCATAATTAATGGCAAAAAAATTGAAATTGTAACCACTCAAGTAATAAAATTAAACTATACCCTCTTTAACTAATAATATAGTAATGTTTGCCAATTCATGTAATTTTCCCTTTTAAAAAGAGAAAAAAACTTAAGATTTTCAAAAAAAATTACATTTTTCAATGTAATTAATTGAGGATACAGTAGGAATTTTTTTTTTTTGTTCTTTCTTGATTTGTCAAAATGGACAAACAACTAAAAAAAAAAACATATGAACAAGTAATTAGGAACGGAAGAAAGGAGTATCATTTAGCAAGCATGTGAAACCTCATAAACAAAAAACTTTTAACATGGAAATTAACTTTTGGAATTAAAATTGTGTTAATCCCAAATTAGAAGCCATTTCTTCCGTGGATAGCCATGAAATGCAAAGGACTAACATATATATATATATTCAGACTTCAATTGGATGATCGAAACATAAACTAAACTAAACAGCATATTGATAAATTCAAAAGAAAAAGAGCTAAAGCTAAAACAAAGAATCATAAGAAAATAATGTACAGAACAACAGCAAGCACCCAAACAAACAAGATTCTAAATGACAGAAACAAAGAAGATTACCAAAACCATTTCTCTTGTAGCCTTTGAGAGGGAGGGCGAAATAATTCAAAGGAGATTCGGTTCAAAATGGTTCTTTTTATTTAGAGAAATAGAAAAAAAAGAAGAGAGGGATTGGATGAAAGGTCCAAATTAAAGGATTCCAACAATATGATACGAAATCAACTAAACTAATTAAACCACCTTTTTAATCTTAACAAAGTGAAATAATCATCTAACATTTTGAATAACAAACTCATTATAATACTAATTACTTGACTTTATTAATTGTTTTTTTCAAGTATTTATAAAAATGGAAATATTAAATCTTAAATTTTAATTCATCTACTTCATAATTAATAGGGGTAAAATGATAAATTCACTATGTCAATTATTGTTTTCTTAACAGATGTGTCACTCGTTTTTCACCATTCTTGAGGCTAAAGGTAAGCTTTGCACTTCCCGAATCCATTTTTCGATCCGTAGAACGTAATAGAATGGGTGAATATTGATGGTGAAGAGTTTTGTTATAGATTCTATAGTGAAAACAACCCTAAATTGGATAATTGGGATCATGGGTATGATCTAGGGTTAATTAAGTAAGGTTAAATAAAATGAACAATAAAATTCAAACACATGACACACATGTATTGGATTGGTGTATACACAAATTTTACCCATAAATATTTTGATGATCTGACTTGTGAACCATGGTAATAAATCATATGAAATTTAGGGCCAGTTGTCCATATGAGATGAAGTTGAAGTTTTAATTGTTTATTCATCTTACCAAATAAGTAAAAGTTCATAACAAAAGTGTAATACAATATCACAAAGTTATTATAAAAAAAATTAGAACATTTATTGATTAAATTTGAAGAAGTATTTTGTAGGTGATTTTCAGATGAATAATTTTCACGAAGTCCCATCTTATGGGGAAAAAACCATTAATCTAGACAAGCAGCATACTGCAAATCTGAGAGTACGGCAAGTTAACAGAAGATCAACTGTTATAATTATTCAATGACTAGAAAGAGGGCGCCAGTGCATCGCACGAATTATAATTATAATTAAAATGAGTAAATTAAGGATTCTCTGTACAACATTGGTATAATATTGTTACAATACGTGCAAAAATAATGCTAACTAAAATTCAATTGAAATTGAGATTACTATCAATTCTCCTATTTTTGTAAAATGGAAATTTAGGCAAGTGTTTTCTAAACATATGTATAAAAATACCAAAGGCTGCACATGTCAGTACCGACCAGTGTACATATTTGATTTACAATTGGCAAGCTTTACCATTAGTTTTTTTTATGAACGTGTAATTCTATTCCACCTTAAAGTTATAAGCACTCAACCGATATTTTTTTAATGGCTGCTACACATTCAAATATGGAAGTTAGGTAGTTCTAAATCAAAAAGTTCATTTCTTACTTTGAGCCGCCCACAGTTCACAATCAAATCAAACCTTAAGTTTGAATAACATAATATTACCTTGATGTTGTATAAACCACTAAGAAAATCATTTTATTACATTTATCATATAATACAACAACTTAGTCTTGAAGAGCTCATGCTCTACCTATCCTTGTGCTTCTTGATCTGGGGACGTAAAAAGAGCTCATACTAAAAATGTCGGCTTCTCTTCGTCTCACCTACATCTCATATACAAAATTGCCTCTCCTGAAATACAAAATAAATGTTTGTTTTACTTCTATTGAGGGACATGGAAAGAGTAAAAAATATTACAAAAAAATGAATGTGAGAATAAATTAGCTAAAAATGTTTGCGAAAGATATCACAGACATTTTAGAGCTCATACTTGGACCAAGCAAAACCTCCATTTTTTCATCTATTTCATTGCCAAACCTTCAAATGCAATAAGCAAAACACAAGGAATCCATTAATGACCATGACACAAAATTCTGATGAAAGAATAGTATGCTACAAATAAAAGAGAAAACATGAAGTTTATATTACTCTATAAGAAGAGTATGACAGCACTCTTAACAAAATATTATTATATATTGCATACTCAAATTACTACTCCTATTTCACATATAATACAAAAAAGTTTAGGAGTTAGTAGCTACTCTTGAGCAACAAACTCAAGATTAAAGAAAAGAGTTCGTTTCTGCGTTAAATTAATAGTCTTATAGGATTCTTCCATTACCCAAACATTTTATTACTCTCTCATTTCTCAAATTTTTTCTAGCGTCAACATTATTACTTATTTGCTAGATTTTATTATGTTCATTTTTTTTTGGATTAATCAGATGAAAAATATTTTTAACATTATCAATTGTATCTAACTAATATGAACACATGAAACAAAAACTTTGAGAAAGCATTATCTTTCCAAACTTCTTCCATGGGTGACCAAGTATGTATATAGTGTAGATTTGTCAAAATTGACAACATTATGAAAAATAACTCAATACAATGAAAAACAATCAAGGATTGCAACTTATGAATACAAATCAGAGACTTTACAATGTTTTGAATTACACCATCTTCCAATTTCATTACATCAATATCATCGTCTAATATCTCAAATTAGTTGATCAATGAACATCCCAACCTTTTTCTTAGCCCCTAAATTTCAAAGCCAGAATAGAAAGCACAATAAAACGTAAGAGTTTAATAAATAATATACATTGTCAACGTAACGTAAATAATTTTTACATGTGATGGTAGGTAGCACATTTTATCAAGAAGGTTAATGTAAATCTACTAACCTGATAGTGCAAAAAAATATTTACATTGATCATGTATAAAACTCAAATGTAAAGGTACATCATTTGCAATAAATGCATTATTTCATTCGGTGAGCATTCATTAACCAATACAACTGATAATGATCGTATACAGACAACTTAAATACCAAAATTTGATTCAGATGATGAATGTTTGTCGAAATTTGAGCAAGAGTATCTCCATCTTCATCAACAACTTGCTTGGATGGTTGTTAAATATTACTATTTTGTTTATAGTCATTTTCATGCAATTTTCCTTTCCACAAATGGATCAGGGCAAATAAAAATGGTCACATCTGTAAACTTCATGTCATTATATTCTCTAAAAAAATTGAAGGAAAAAAAAAAACAAAATTAAGAAAGAAAGAGTCGAGAAAAACTTACCACAAAATACAATTAAGAAACTTGAATTTGAAAGAGTCAATGAAGAAGAAAGTGAACTTCAAAGATCCATCTTGAAGGTTGAAGTTGTGAAGCAATGAACCTAATGTTGGTTGGTGAGTGTTTTGAGCATTGGTGAGATGATAGTGCAAATACGCGTGTCAACAGAAAAATAACAAAAAAAATGACGTCCAATCAAATAAAGCCAAGTTTGTAGTACACTTCACATAGAGTGGTCATTTGGGTATTAGAAAAAGTGGCAAGTGCTTCGGTATACACATAGTTTGCAGGGGAAAAAGAACACTGTTAAGGAAAAGGCATCTGAAAAGTAAAAGTTACACGGCAAGTACAACTTAAATGCTGTTATAGTTGTTGAATAAAGTGGGCCCTAACATAGTACAACTTAAATGTAATCAATGCTAGTACAATAGTTGTTGAATAAAATGGACCCTAACATAGTATAACTTAAATTACATTTGGAATAACTTTTTGGAGCTTAATACTTGTTGAATAAAGTGAGTCCTAACATAGTACAACTTAAATTAAATTTGGAACAATTTTTTGGAGCTGTGTTCGTCTTTTATAACTCCCTCTTCTAAATAAGGGTAAAAATAAAATAAAATAATAATAATATAATTCAATATATGGGACACAACCTCGTTAAAAAAAATTATTCAAATCATTTAAAAGACGATATATCCTGAAACTTTTTATCTAATGCCAAAAATTGACATATTAAAATCATGGCTTCTAGAAATAAATAAAGGGAAAAGGGTCTAAAATACCCCTCAACTTTGTCATTTAGAGCTGATATACCCCTCGTTATGAAAGTGGCTCATATATACCCCTACTTATATACAAATGGCTCACATATACCCTTCCCTCTAACGGAAATGAAAAATAAAAAATTTAGTTTAAGTTTTTATTTTTTAAAAAAAAAAAAAACTATAATCCCATACGGGTATATTTAATCTTCCTCAAACATATTTTTTTTGTTTCAATGGCTAATTTGGATTTATATTTTGATGGTCAAATTTATTTATGTTTCACTAATATTCTTGTAAAACTTATTATAGATGACCAATTTTTTTTTCTTCAAATACAAAAATTAATTACATTATAGAAAAAAAAAAATTGTTTTAAATTATAATATAGCCACAAAACAATAGTTTTAAATTTTTTTCTTTACACTAAGGAATGAAAGAAAAAATAAAATAAGAATAAGAATAAGAAACTAAAATAATGAAAATCAAAGAAGTCAAAAAATAATTTATGTATGAAAAAATTGAAATATACCTTGAACTTTCTAGAAGAATCCTATATACCCCTAAATGATTTTTTAAAAAAAAATAAAAGTAAAAATATAAGTTTAAAATTAATTTTTTTCACTTCCGTTAAAATGAAGGGTATATGTGAGCTCATTTTGTAATGGTAGGGGTATATGTGAGCCGTTTGTATAACGGTAAGGGTATGTATGAGTCACTTTCATAACGAAGGGCATATCAGCTCCAAATATCAAAGTTGAGGGGTATATTAGAACCAATAAATTCAGTCACTTTCATCTTTCATAACAAAAAGTTTGACATAAATTGTAAGTCACTTTCATATTCTTTTTCTGTTATAGTAAAAAAAAAAATGTGGATAAAATTGAGGTATCTACTTTGATTTTGTGGTCATTTTTTATTAGCTGAGGATACTGCGGTACTTTTAGCTGAGGTATCAAAATTTTAAATTGAATTGGTGTAAAAAAAAAGGGATAAGGGTCTGGAAAATACCCCAATATTGATCGAATTTGCTGTTGCGATACTAAACTTTCATGAGAACTTATTACCTTCCTAGACTATTTAATACCGTATTTTAAACATATATATTTGCCCACGTGGACATAAAAATAATGCAAAATTATAAATAGTAATGTGTCCACGTGGACACATTACTATTTATAATTTTGCATTATTTTTATGTCCACGTGGGCAAATATATATGTTTAAAATACGGTATTAAATAGTCTAGGAAGGTAATAAGTTCTCATGAAAGTTTAGTATCGCAACAGCAAATTCGACCAAAGTTGAGATATTTTCAGACCCTTGTCCCTAAAAAAAATGTAATTGTTTTAAAAATTAGAAAGCTTAATTCTTATATTATTCCACATATTTTTCCGGTGAGTTGATTCGGTGGAAAATGAGTAAAAAAATGATGTTATTTAGCAGGAAATATTATTATTTATAAAAGGAGGATTAATTCTAGTTAGTAAGTGGTCATGCATTGTACTTTTGCAACACATTATTTTTTATATTGTTGTAAAAGAGTTATTTATTTATATAAAGATTTGAGTTGTTTAATTCAAAATTCTTAAATATTTCTAATAAAAAGTTGATTCTTCTTCTTTTTTTCTTTTTTTCTTTTTTAATTTAAATTTTGTATTTATTTTTTATAATGTTCAAAATTGTTTCAAGTGAAATTAAAATTATAAAATTTCTATTAAAATATTTTTGGATCTCAAAATTTGAATCCTTAACAAACACTTTACTAGTTTTATCCCCGAGCAACCTATAACAGTATAATTACATAACAGTTGAGCAATTTGATAAATAAACTGCAAAATCAAATCAGATACACTATGATGGATGTTTAAATTAGGAAACAAACAAGATATATCTTAGTAAAATTAGGATCACATGACACCAAAAACATAAATTTAAATTTACTTAGGTTTTTATAATTTCAAAGAGAATATTTACATGCTAATCAGATATATGTATTTAGTGTGATTCTTATATATATGAGATACTAGATACATATGAGAGTGACGAGCAAGATTTGTTATGTATCTCAGATATATGTGAATCTACTTGGATATATTGTATCTAAAATAAATTACACCTAATTTTAACTATATATATCCCGAGATACACGTATTTAGACGCGCCAAAATTTGACAAAATTTATAATATTACAAACTAGAGTATATCTAGATAATTAACTTCTAAACTAGTAGGATTTTTGTAAATTTCCTACAAAATTCCTCATGGAGCAAAACAGGTCAATAAGATTCCAACTCATTTTATGCCCTTCTAATTTAATTCAAATATTATATAATTTCAATCTTTTCTAATTTACTGTTCTTTTTTTTTTTTTTGGATGTGTTGGTTGATTTTAGAGGTTTGAAAAAAAATCCTTCCATGTATTTGTTTGACTTGGATAGTTGATTGTACACGAGGTTTCCTCCATCTTTTTTTTCCTAATATGTGAGTGTGACATAAGAGAAGGCGAACTAGAATTATTAGAATATCAAACCAAACCATTTGTGTTGGATTTTTAAATTTATAAATCAAATCAAACTAATAAAATTCGGGTTTTTCAACCTCTGGTTTTTTTGGATTTTTTTGGGTTTTTTTGGATTTTTTTGGGTTTTTTCGGATTGTTTCGGATTTTTCCGATAAAGTATTCATACAAACATATAATTTACTTGTACTTCAAATATTTCTTTAGTCCTAAAAAATACAACTATTTAAGGTGTTTCTTAAAAAAATAACACAAAATATGATATGATTAATGACTCTAAAATATCCAACAAAACTAATAATAATGAAAATCGCGTAAAAACAAATATTACAAATTAACAAGTCATAATGAAAATGATCATAATTTAAAAATACTAAATCATGCTAATATATATTAGATTGTATAAATTTTGACGACGCATATACTAATCACTAGATATAAGGTGTCCGTGCTAGCAGAGGTCCAACATATGCTACATTTTTGTTTTAATTAATATAATACAAATGTATTTTGCAGCCATTCAAAAACTTATACTTTAAAAAATGATAGTCAAAGTTTCATTGTTTGCTACGTTTCGTCATAACCTTGTCAGCCATAAACATTTCGTCATAACCTTTGTCATAGATTTTGTTAGTAGTCAGCCATAAACATTTCGTCAATAACCTTGTCAGCCATAAACATTTCGTCATAACCTTTGTCATAGATTTTGTTAGTACATATTTGGGATTTTATCGGAGATCCTATAAAAACCCAACTCATATGTACTAAAAATAAATAAATTGAGTGTTAATAACATTTTTCACTTATAAATTATTACTATTACTATCATGGAATTGATCTTCCACATTACAATTAAGGTAGCTCTCAAATTTGTCATTGTTTCTACTATTGTAACCATAGCATGGTGGTGGTACTTATGCTGCTATCGGAGCAGTCGTATCACTACTAACGTCGATGAGCATGAAGCTCCTCAGACACCATCACTAGCACCAGTTATGAACGCATCAGCAAATTTCGAACTTCAAAATGTGTAATAAAATAAAAATGTCATCAAAATTCTCAGGTAAGCAAAAATCATTGGTTTTATTCTAGAAGTCATTATATATATATGTGGCTGGTCATGTACTCTAGCTAGTACATATTTATATTTGAGATGACTTCAGAATTTAAATGCGGTAATTTCAACTTTTTAGGATTGTTTGCAATATTGGTTGTACATTTGAATTTGCTAGCTTCAGAAAAAATCTTACGTACACATAAATTAGCATCCATTTAAGTGTTCAAAAGCTAATTATTTTATTTTTTCTTATTCTATAATTGAGAGTTAGCACTTAGCAGGCAACACACCGTTAACCTGTGTCTTTACCAGTCTACTAGTAATCTTTTTCATTTCAAGTATTATTTGAAGCAATTTTGTGATTATGTGGGGCTTATTTTTTTCTTTCATTTTAAGCTTGATTTTCATATTTAATGGTGTGGATAAATCGATAGTTATAATTTGTTTAATTTCAAGTTTTCAACTTATTTATACTTATAAAATATTAGATAATTATGGGTTTTAAAATTACTTTGATATAGTTTGATGTTTTAGTAATTAAATGACACTCTTCGATTTTTATTGCAAAGAAAAACTTATTAAAAGAAGTATTATTAAGTTTTTTTGGAAATGTCTAAATCATACCAACCAATATAATATGATTTTCTCGTTGAAGCTACATATATATAACTTCTTTTTCCAAAAAAGTTAAAATTATATGTTATGTTGAAATATAGTCATCGAAAAAATTGGCAGTGTTCACATGTCATCTATCAAGAGAAATCAATCAGCAAATTAAATGAATTAAGCATTCTTTCTGTTTGACTATATAACAATTTTATTGTTGATACGGAGTCGTATTTATTAGAAAGTATTTTACTTTTTAATGTGAGATTTTTTAGCACAAATTCAGATTCAGTCGAACTTCAATATGGGTACTAGACGCCGGGTGGAAAATCAAAATTTTAAAAAATAAATAAATTATTGAATCAATAGAGACTAGAGACGAAATCAGAAGTTGAAGTTGATTTGTTTGAAATTTTAAATTAATAATTTATACATATTTAATAAATATTTTATTATAAATTCAAAATTTAAATCAAAGTTACTAAGTTAGATCAAATTCATAACCGATCCAACACTATATATTAAATTTTATTTTTGGCCCTATTTTTTTGTGCAGGGACAAGGAAACAACTACGTAGCTACCGAAATCAACATCACAAGTGAAAATTCTACTATTATTTATTCTATTTTGTAACAAAAGTGTATTTATTTTTTGTATTTATCTTATATTTAATGGGGGAAAAAAAAGCAGCTGAGTTTTGGCAAATAAATTATATTATATGTATCACGTCAGAACAGTATTATACTTTTATGTTCTTTGATTTGTGAATTATTGTATTTTCAGTTAAATCAGTTTTTGTTGCTTAACAATTAATTCATACTCTTAGATATATCTATTTTATCTTGAGAGAAAAAGTAATTTATAATCTCGAATATAATGAAATTAAATTTTTTAAGGACACACAATAATTAATATTTTTAAGAAATTAAACTTTTACTTACATTTTTTAGAAAGTGATTAATTTTTCGAGGTTTAAAGAGAGAAAAAAAATTTGGTATGTGTGAAAAATATTGACACGTGTAAATAAAATTACTTTATTATTTAAATTATAAATATGTAGTGACTAGATTATGATAATCTTTGTTATCTTTGACCAAAACTATTTAAATTAAATAAATTCCTTATAAGTAATACAATATGCAATATGCAGTCCATCTTTTTAATTATTATTTTTACAGAATAATAATAACTGACTTTCCTCAAATTACAATCTTGAAACAATTATATTATAGACATTTATGAAGAAGTAAGTTAAAAAAAATCAGTCAAATAAATTAAATTTTTTCAAAATTTTCTTCTTTGGTTTTTAGCTAGAGGACAATTTTATTTTTAACTTTTTAAAAATATTTAATATATTTTATATTGTTTTTATTCTTCATAGTAGAACTCATATCGTCAATTGGTATTAAATATATTCTCAAGGATAATATAGGGAAAAAAATAATAAATGTCTATATTAGTTATCATATTGGGGTGGGTGGGGTTGCGGGGGGGGGGGGATTATTTTTTCATTGCTATATAATAGTCCTCTGTCTCACTCTTTTTTCTTCACTTAACACTCAAAAAAATTTGGCAAACACTGTTGTAAAACTTAAGAACAAAAGAACAATATAAAGATGAAGACAAGAAGAATACAAGACAAGAGGAACAATATGAGATAACTTTATTTCTTTCAAGTGTTCACCAAATCTTCAAGTGTATACAATATGAACCCTTATGCCTCTATTTATAGTGTAACATAGAGGCATACAAAAGGTTAGTCATAAACATGACATTAACATGAATATAATGGGGGAGGTTATGGAAGTGAAAGGTTACAAGAATAATGGTTATAAAGGTGGAGGTTATGGAGGTTATGGTTATCTTCATAATGGAGGAAAGTAATGGAGTAACTTCTTGATGTAGTGGACATCCACAATATATTATTTTATAACACTCCCCCTTGGATGTCCATAGATAATATGCCTCGTTAAAACCTTACTAGAAAAAAACCCTGTGGGAAAAAATCCTAGTGAAGGAAAAAGAGTACACATATCTTTTAATACGCTTTGAATGTTGCCTCGTTAAAAAACCTTACCAGGAAAAATCCAATTGGGATAAAACCATGGTTAAGGAAAAGAGTACAACGCGTATTTTTCTCCCCCTGATAGAAACTTTACTTGATATCTCGGAAACAATGCATTTCAATCTTGTATGACAACTTCTCAAATATTGATGTTGGCAATGTTTAGTGAATAAGTTTACAAGATTATCACTTGAATGGATCTTTGAACGTCTATCTCACCATTTTGTTGAAGATCATGTGTGAAAAGGACTTTTGGTGAAATATACTTTGTCCGATCTCCTTTGATTGTATCCTCCCTTCAATTGAGCTATATATCATTTTCGTATATGGTGGATAGAATATCTTTTTCAAAAGAAAATCACATATTTTCTGAATATGATAAATCATGATTTTCAATCAAATACACTCCTGACTTTCTTTATAGATCAATATTATTTCTGCATGATTTGATACTTTGAATGCCAAGATTTTGTTGTGCTTCCATATATAAATAAATAGTCCATTTGCGATCGAGCTTTATGCGGATCAAATACATATTTTGCATCTACATAATCAAATTATTTCTGAGTCGGAGATTGATCATTTCAATTTTATTGAAGCTCGTCTTTTCTTCGCAAAAAAAATCACATATCTTCTATGTGTTGAGTCACTTGCTTTGTTAGTTTCTTGTTATAACTTGAATGATAATATGACAATCCCCTCACACAACTTTTTATATAAATATCAAATAATCTTCTAGCATTTGCATAACCAACAATATGTAAGTGCAGGAATTGCACTAATACATGGCATTTTTAACCATTTTCATGAGGTTGAAAAGATAATTTCTCTGTGTTAAGCAATCTCAGAACCATTGGGTACTCAATGGAATTGTTTTAAGACCTTTTAAATCCTTCAGGAATTTTCATATAACCTTCATCGTCTAGTTAGACATGATAATCAGTCATTATACATATTCAAGTATTTCATCTATTGCCATACTGAAATAAGTCTCATTGCATCCACCACTGGAGAACATATCTCCATTTAATAACATCAGGACTTCTGCGAAAACCCTTTATGCCCCGAGGCACAAACAATACTTTATATCTTACGGTTATACTTTCTCACAATGATTCATTTGTACCCCACTGACATATATTTTGATTTGTGAACTATAAGTTAAAAAACATCACTTTTCTAAGTGAAACAAAATATACTTGAATAGTGCATTTTATTTGGCCAATCATTTATCTGTCCACATTATATGACAGATTTGAATTTAAGATCCTCGTAACCACTTATAGCATTGAGTGCTACTTCATATCAAATATATCGTCGACGGTCATTTGACTTGATTCCAATACGACATAACTTATCGAGATCTCGTTATTTTTCATAATTTTCAGGTACCTGAACCTTTGCCAATGTTTTATGAAGTGTTATGTCATAGTGCTCTTTCAAAGCACTTACCTCATTATCATGACCATTTTAATAATTTACTCCTCTCCTTCCTCAAGGAGTTTTAC
>NW_006239290.1:25571-28785 GCF_000226075.1 Solanum tuberosum | reverse complement strand
CTTGTTGGCTTGATGCATACATGTAAAATAAACTCATCTCCTACCAAATTTCATTTGAGAGATTTGTTCTCATAATCATTGGTCTAACTATAATTGGAGGCATACAATTTCTGCTAAACCAACCAACATTATCAACATAATTTTATAGTTTGAAACTGTGCTCTTAATTTAACAATTCGAGCTAACAACCTTACAAAAACCAATTTGTAAGTTGATACAAATGCACATGTGACCATACCATAGATGCATCTATTAAATCATAAAGTAAGAGGTCCACATGGCAGGTGAACGGGCCCATATTCACCTTTTTATATGTTCCAAATAATTTCAGGTGATACAATCCCAACCTTGGCTGGAGTACAATGATCATGTTATAATGAGAACAAGCAACACATGATAATTTTTTAATAATCTTTTATTTCTTCAACATACAACCTCATGAATTCTCAATTCTTTTGCATCACATTTGAATCGAAATGGTCAACCGGTTATGCCAACTGATATTTATTCTAGTAAACTTCTAGTTTACTTTTGCATGCGATCCATCATCATGCTTGTATTTGTATACAACAAACAAGCGAAAGGCGGGTAACCTTTTATGTGAATATTCATAACCCGCTTTGATTGTAGTAATCTGAAGATATTTAATCTTTCAATAATTTACAGTCTCAATATAATATATTTTTTCAATTCCTCCGAAACTTAAAAAGTTTCTTTTGAGACTTACTACAACCTCAATATTATGAACTATTTTCATTTCTGGATAGTAACAAATTAGTTCTTCCGAAACTCTTAATTAAGTTTGTGTACTGCCACAAATTTCACAACACCATTCTTATGGTGACCATCTCCTTCAAGGAGAAAATTATAATTATTGTCATGGTTAAAATTATTACATGCAAGTCTTATTTCTTGACAACCAATGACAAATTTGTGTTGCCACACAACAACATTTATTTTGATCATGGCTAGCCTACAACCTTTATAGAAAAGAATTATTTCTTTATTTTGTCCTTCAATATTTCATGATAAAACATACCATAATATTTGTGATGTACTCCAAGTATATAACCAAATAATCATCTATGTCAAAATATTTCTTTTCAATCTCTCAAACCTCCCGTAGAGGTGAGATGTGACATTTATCCAACAATACATGAACATGTTCTTATCCATACGAACACAAGTCACATTCTCTTCAAGAAATTACCATAACCATTTGTACATGCTCCATAAATTTTTATTGGTCATACTTTGATATTATCAAATTTATTTGAGCCATCTCAACATCACTTTAAAAGTACTAAATGTACTACCACTTTGTATTTCTTTATTTTGATGGAGGATTTACAAAACTTTCAAATTGAGTTGCACCAACCCAATGTGCCCAATAACCTTTCATACCACATGACGGCCAAAAATTACCTTCATAATTGAAGGATCATCTTAAGAACCCATAATGTTCTTCCTTTTAATTACCACAATTGACCATTAAAATTTTACCAAACTCATATTCATACATCTAACCACTTGTCATTTTCAGAAACATTATGTCCTGCTACCACTTTCACATAAGAGAATGGAGCAAATCAATTGGACAAATTTCATGACTTATATCAAGAGCATATTAATTTGCTCAGTCATCATTACATCGTCATTAGATAACGTTGGGACTTGAACCCAACGTCTTACCCATTAGAAGGCATTTTAGGTCATTATTTGTTAGGACCTAACCCAACATTTTATTATCATGATGCACCATGACTCTCACCTGATGTATTACTCTCTTGGTGCGATAGGACTTGAATCCTTCGTCTTACCCTCAATCAATGACATAATAAGCCAAATATAATAGGACTCACCATTGAGCCTTAAAAAAATATTGTCACTTTCTGTCTAACATGCACAAATAAATATAAAACAAAAGAAACTCAATAAAAATATTCTCAACAAAGTATGTACTAATATCTTAAACTTGTCAAAACAGATAGTTACATATAGCATTATATTATATTATGTTTGGTGCACAATAACTAAGCTAGTGAATTACCATTATAAATCAAAGAATCAATTGCACACTAAGAAAATAATAATTCAAATTACACTAAAATAAAATTGCTCACTACCACTACTCTTTTTCCAATTTTCATGTGAACCCAAAATATTTCACACACAAAACAAACAAAATTAAAATCTTATGTAATAACCAAAATAGTAAGCATAATCATAAATAAAATATAAAATAAATTATATAGTAATTTACCTTGTTTTCGAGAGAAAAATAAACACAAATATTTTTACCTTCTTTATATTTACTTTGCTACAATCCTACAATGGTAGAACATTCGTGCTGATAACGTGTTGTAAAACTTAGGAACAAAAGAACAATATAAAGATGAAGAAAAGAAGAATATAAGACAAGAGGAACAATATGAGATAACTTTATTTCTTTCAAGTGTTCACCAAAATCTTCAAGTGTATACAATATGAACCCTTATGCCTCTATTTATAGTGTAATATAGAGGCATACAAAAGGTTAGTCATAAACATGACATTAACATGAATATAATGGGGGAGGTTATGGAAGTGAAAGGTTACAAGAATAATGGTTATAAAGGTGGAGGTTATGGAGGTTATGGTTATCTTCATAATGGAGGAAAGTAATGGAGTAACTTCTTGATGTAGTGGACATCCACAATATATTATTTTATAACAAACACAAAGTTTTTTGCAATTCAACTCTAGCTAGTGAGGTTTCTTTGTTATAAAGATTACTTTTTTATGCATTTTAAAAAAAAATTAATGTTTCATCTCTGTTGCTTGTTGGTGTCTTCAATGATTTTGCTATTCAACTCTTAGCAATGAGGTGTAATTTCCTTCAAAGGACTTGATATACCTTCAACTTGGCGATATCGAGTTGATATACCTGTCGTTAAAAAAGTCACCCATATATATTCCTAACGTTACACAAATGGTCTACATATACTCTCTTTTTTCGGCTGACTGAAGTGAAAGAATTGATTTTCTTGAAATTTATTTTTTTATAATCCAAGGTGTGTTAGACCATTCTTGCAAAGTTTAGGAGTATACTTGATCTTTATCACACATGATTTATTTTATTTTTTGTCTTCTTTATTTAATGACTAATCAAAAAAAATTAAAATGATTTCTTTTACTTTCATTAGTTGAAAAGGATTTATATATATATATATAT
>NW_006239290.1:20936-24720 GCF_000226075.1 Solanum tuberosum | reverse complement strand
TATATATATATATGTTGTTGTTGTTTTAACAAGTGGCATATCAGTTCTAACTCGCAAAGTTGAAAGGGTGTATCAAACCTTTTTCCTTTTTCATAAAGATCATTATTTTATGCATTTTTTTCTCCTAGTTTGATTTGTAAGCTTCTTTTGGTAGACAAATATGCTGCTTTTATGTATGATCACTTGGTTGTCATTTTCTTGGAGTGTTTTTTGTTTCATTATATTTGTTTGATCCAATGATTTTGTAGATAACATGTCGATGGTGCGAGTTAATGATGTCGTCTGTGGAAACCAACAACTCTCTGTTGATCCTTTGCCTTTTGCAAGAAGGTTGGAATCTTTACATTGATTGAAAAAAAAGAATTTTCATTCGAAAAAAGTGAAATTTTGTAATGTATGTGTTGATTTTGTTATGTAGTTATCAGTTGGAAGCCTTGGAGGCTGCATTAAAGTAGAACACAATTGTTTACTTGGAGACTGGTTCTGGAAAGACCTTGATTGCTATTATGCTTCTTAGAAGTTATGCTTACCGTCTTCGAAAACTGTCTCCTTATATAGCTGTTTTCTTGGTTCCGACTGTTGTTCCGGTGTCTCAGGTATACACTTAAAATTTCTCTCTTGTCTAGTGTTAGCTAAGGTGCACTTAAGCCCTGAAGTGAGGCTAAAAACGCGTTGAGCGCTTTGACTCCTTTTATGTGTGCTTCAGTGTCGTCATTAAGGCTCTAAGACATATTAAAGAGGTGAAGACGCTAAACTATTGATATTTGATCACTTTATAGTAAAAACAATCAATTTCTTTATTCATATATTTGTATGTTTTCTCCATTTGTGCCTTTTCTCAATAAAGCTCGCGCTTTATTTGCTCTTTGCACTTAATGCCCCAACAAATCTTCGAGTTTTTTTGCTTTGTCTAAAGAAGGAACTCTTTTTTTCCCATTAGTTGTCTCATGCTTTGAGTTTGTTGTACTGTTTGAGGTTCAAAACTGTCTATTTGACTAGTACTAATGCTGTTGATTTTGTGATTACAAGCAAGGAGATGCTCTGATGATGCATACTAACTTGAAAGTCAGAACATATTGGGGAGAAATAGGGGTTGATTTATGGGATGCTGCTACATGGAAACATCAAGTGGACGGCCACGAGGTGTGTATGAACTATATTTTATCTTTCGTGATAAATTATTAATAGTTGCTTGAGTCGTCATTGTTTGTCTTACGATCCTTTTTTTGGCGTGGCTCTCTTTGAATTAAGTTAGGCATTATATATATATTACTTGTATGTATGTGTCCTCTTTGAATTAAGTTAGGCATTGTATATATATTACTTGTATGTATGTGTCATAAGTAATCGCCACAAGGTTTCGTCTTTCAGGTAGTTGCTATGACTCCGGCTATACTACTTTCTGCTTTGAGGCACAACTTTTTGCAGATAGATATGATTAAAGTTATAATGTTTGATGAGTGCCACAATGCACGAGGCAAACACCCCTATGCAAGCATAATGATGGTACGTTGTTCGTCTGAGCATCATGACTTAGTATGGTGCTTGAGCAATTCTTGTCTTAGATGATTGAATATTGTTGCTATTCCTAGAATTTTATCATCGCCAATTAGCCCGTGAGAGTGCACAACTTCCAAGAATATTCGGGATGACTGCTTCCCCTATTAAGTCTAAAGGTTGATGAAATTTGAGATGTTACTATATCATACTGTTAAGTAACTGGTTTTCTCATTTCTGTGAATTCTCATGTTTGTGCAAGTCTTAGCACCCTAGATAGTTATTGGTGAAAGATTCGTGACCTCGAGAATCTTATGCATTCTAAGGTTCCCTCAGAGTTGCACTAATTTTCTTCTTGTCATATCTTTTGTATAAGAAGAAAGACATAAACACATATTTAGATAGATATATATTCAGTTCGTCTAATTGTGATCTCCTTTTGCAAATGAAGGTATACACATATAGCAGTGAAGCTGTTTTGGCAGAGTATATCCCGTTCTCAAATCCGAACCTGAAGATATATAAACGCGTAGATATTCCTTCCACATTATCTAAAAGTTTAGCTCATGACATGGAAAGGTTGAAAGAAAAGGTAAACATTAATTCAACATATGGATCAGTCAGTTTTTCTCTTATAATTTTTGTTGTTTTAACTTCTCTTATCTTTGCAGCATGAATGTTCGATTTCAAAATCAAATGTCTTATAAGAGTGCTGGATATGCAAAAAGACGTCTATCAAAACTTTATTCCGCTTTTTTATTTTGTTTGAGTGAGATGGGTGTTTGGCTGGCTTTCAAGGTAAAATTTGTTCCTTGCTAGTGTTTTTAAAAAAATCCCTTTAGCCTTGATCATTTTCCGAGCATGACTTTTGTTTTGAACCAGGCAGTAGAGTTCTTGTCTCAAGAAGAAACTGACTTCTTTTCGTGGGGAGAGTTAGATGTATGTGCTCAAACAATCATTAGATATTTTAGTTTGGATGCATCTAAGGTTTTCTCGGCTTGCTTACCTTCTGGTGTAACAGTTAGCAATACCCATTTTATACATGTTTTCGATTTCTTTATGTTATCTGTCTCTCTCACTCACTCACTCTCTCTTCGCTGCAAACATAGGTCCACATTGGTCAATTGGTGGTGATATTCTGGCAAATACGGATATTGGATATTTGTCATCGAAAGTTCATTGTCTTCTAGAGTCTCTTCTCGAGTACAGATAAGAGCGGTTGAATATTAAATATACTAATTAGTCATTTTATGTACTTGTTGGCACTTCTTGTGAACTTTTGTATATGATCCACCAGGGACCTAAAGGATTTGAGATGTATCATATTTGTTGAGAGAATTATTACAGCCATTGTTCTTCGATCTCTACTGAATGAGTTGCTTCCGGAACTAAGTGGTTGGAGAACTGAGTACACAGCAGGACATGCTTCTGTGGTTCAGTCACAGAGTAGGAAAATACAGAATAAAATTGTTAAAGAATTTCGAAAGGGTGTGGTAAGTACATTTTTGGTTTATTTTTGCTTTTTGGATTATTTCTGAAGATTTAAAGGTCGTTATATATCCATGCAAATGCTGCAGGAAAATATTATTGTCGCGACATCTATTCTTGAAGAAGGCTTGGATGTTCAAAGTTGCAACCTTGTCATTCGATTTGATCCCTCAGCTACTGTTTGTAACTATATACAATCTCGTGGAAGAGCTCGAATGTAGAACTCCGACTTTCTCCTGATGGTCAAAAGGTATATTTTGTGCAATGATAAACTTTGGAAGATTTGATTATATCTATAGACTGATCATTTCTCATTTTGACTCAAATCGTAGCGGGGATGATTCAACTCTTACTCAAATGCAAAACTTTATGGCTAGTGGGGAGATGATGCGGCAAGAATCATTACGTCATGCTTCTATTCAATGTTCACCACTAGAAGATGAAATGTATGATGAGCCTTGCTACAAAGTCGAAAGCACATGAGCAATTGTCACCCTCAATTCTAGTCACTTTAACTCACACCTCACAATTTATGGTCTATGAACATGAAGATATAGTTGCGGAGGATATTGACCAACAAATGGCTCAAAGTAACAATGTTGGTTCGTCTTCTCGGTCACATGATCGAGAAATGCAAGTTTAACGTGAGGAAATTGTCCGTACTATGTGGGAGGATTATATTAAAGACTAGTACACTACAATTTATGTTCAATTTTTTTTATTAAATTAAAGTTAGATGAAACAATTACTTAAGTGGAGAACAAATAATTTTGTAATAATTTATTATGCGATTTTATAA